>NC_045544.1:10090755-10183255 GCF_009769535.1 Thamnophis elegans
ATGGATGGAAAATAGCATCGAATAAAAAACCAAGAAAAAAGAAAAAAAATATCTCCACATGATAACACATCTCACACATGTGTACATTCCTGAATTAAGGACAGAATGGAAACTGACAAAGGTCAAAAAGAAAGAGGAAGAAAGGGGGGTTCCATTTTCATACCCAACTCAGATACCAATATCAGTGTTTGTTTTAGACAGCCCAGTGCATAGGTGCATGATTTCAGCCAGTGACGTGCGGTGAGCTTTAGGGCTGGTGAGGCAGCTTTTTAGGCTTGTGGACTTCAACTCCCAGAATTCCACAGCCAGGCATGCTCAGGTCCGATTTAAAGTGACAGCATTTTTCCCCCTTGCAAAATAAGTTCTCCCATTCTTTTTCTTCTCCCTCCCCCTCCTTCTTCCCTCTCTCCCTCCCTCCCCCTCTCTCAAACAGACACACGCACACAGAGAAGTTGGATCCACCTCTCACTCACTCACTCTCAAACAAACACAAACACAGAAGTTGGATTGGATATATTTTCCAAAGGCTTGAAAGCAGCTCCTCTGCCATACCCCCCCTTCCCTGCTGCCTTCCAATCGGAGCCTTTGATTGCAGGTGAATCCTTTTCAAACTTGTAATCAGTGAAGTTGGGTTTATATACTTTTATCCAGCTGTGTGGGGGGGGGGGTTGAAAAGGCAACGTGGTTCTGCCAGAGCTCTGAGTCAGACTAAGCTAGTTGCTCCCAGAGGAACTCTAAAAAGCCTCTAAAAATGTCCTCTACAGGAGGCGAGAGAACACGTGCCTCCTTTGCATATGAATTTTTTTGCTTTTTAACCCTAGCTTAACTCTTAAAAGGTGAAAAATTGCTTATGCACAGGAGGCCTCTAGTTCTCTGGCCTCCTCCTATAGTTAACACTAAGCAACGTTCCAAGTCACTGTGACTTGGAATCTGGCAGCGACTACCTTGGCTTTCATTATTTTAAAAAAATTCTTTAAAATTCTTTCCTTTTCCTCATGACTGGTGAGGCCACACCTCCCCTGCCTCTAGTGACTGCACGTCCCTTATTTCAGTCATTTTGAAATTGCCAAATTTATGTGTATCTGTTCCTGAGTAGTAAATTGGCAAACATCTACTCTTTTCTATACAATGAAACTTTCAAATGAGGAGCTATTATAACTCTACTACCTGAACAATGACATTATTCTATAAGAACATTTTGATTCAGCCCTAAAGACACATACATTCAAATCACAGAGTTCTATGCTTAATAATGGGAATATGACTGACTTATCATGCTATAACTCACAACATGTCATTGTTATCAAAATGAACAATTCCTTTTCATCCATCGTATCATTCTGAAAAAACTACTTTAACAAAACTTTGGAGAGAGCGGAAGAAAAGTACAGACATCTGAGTTTGTTATTTATAGTGTCTCCCAGAAAATATATAAAGCTTTTAGTTTTATGATTCTGAAATTTCCTTTAGATCCTTATGGCAGGGCTTCTACATCCTTTTACAAATTCAACTGAAGTCAGATGACACCAGAAATGTGTTCCCCATCTGCTAATAAGTACTAAGCATGCTATCATCTTAAAATGGAAGTGCCCTGAGGCAGTCTCTCTATAGGATTGGTCTCATCATCTCTGAGATGAGGTTGCCATGGAGAACACTTCTAATATTACTCTAAGGATGCTCACAGATGACTGTAACATGACATCTTCTCTTAACAGATAAGCAAATGCACCATAAAACTAGAATACTGGAGGGGAGGGAGAAGTTTCATAACTTGAATATCATCCTATACGTCTGTGATAAGAGCTGTTCTTTAATATAACCCTATTACTGCTGGTCCTAGAGTCAGTTGTGGCTTCCATTCTACCACAATGCAGATTTGAGCAGCGTGCAGTAACAACAAAAACAACGCAACGCAATGCAAAACACAACAAAAGAAAACCACAAAACAATGAACCTAAGATTGATGCCAAAAAACAAATCTTACTTGCTAATAAAATTATAGCAACAAGAACTTAGCTCTCACACTGGTTGATCTCAAAAAGTAAGTAGAATAAGGAGTTGAAAAGGACCTTTTGCATCATATAGTCCAACTCCCTGCTCAAGCAGAAGATGTGATACCATTTAAAATAAATGATTGTTCAGACTCTTTTTGAAAGCTTCCAGTCATGGAGACCCACAACTTCTGAAGGCAAGTTGTTCCATTGGTTGTAGGAAATGACGTGACAGCTCTTTAGAGAAGGAAAGGTTTATTTGCGCAGGTTCAAAGCAAAGAGTAAATGGCCTGAACCCCGAGTGAGATTCGGTAACTTCCTTATATAGTGCAACTAATAAACATTTTGAAAAAAAGAGAAACTATTAGTGTTTGAGAATTATTTATGGAGTGCATCAATTTCTTTTCAGTCCTCTGAAATGAAGCTATGTGCAAGAAATGCATGCTGAATTTTAAAGTGAACCTCTTAAGGCCAAAGTCACAAAAGGGATTGGAATAAGGAGGAATGTCCTTAAGAATTAAAAAAAAAGAAGAAAAGAAATAAAAGTAAAACTGATGATGTATCCCATCCCTACCAAGTCTGAGCAACATTTCTGACAAAATAAATGTCTATGACATAGTTGTCCATAAACTCCAACAGGGGAGAGAAAAAAGAGAAACTAAAAAGTGAAGATTTAGGGAGAGATGTGGAATTAAGATATAAACATTTAGATGCTCTGAGATTAGGAAAAAATACTATATTTTGTAGGCAGAAATGAGAGAAAAATGTGATGAGGAATTGCAAGTGATTGGTGAAAAATAAAAGTAATTTCTACAAAGTAGCTGACAGGAAATATAGAGATTGTTGTTTTAAAATAAGCTCCACTGAGTTTAAAACTGACTTCCAAGTAAGTACAGGTAATCCTCAATTTACAAACAGCTGCTTAGCAACTGTTTGAAATTACAGCATATGCTTTACGGCCCATAAAGCACTTCTGGCTAATGTAAAATGTTATGCCAGTCCCTCCCTGCAATCATATGGCCCCATTTTGGGTGCTTGGCAACCTCACTTTTATGACCAATTGCATCATTCCATTATCATCTGACTATGATGATACAACTTTGCATTTTTTTGCCAGTTTCCAGCAATTGTTTCTTTAGAAACCTGTTCTGTTCCCCCGTCCTTCACTTGTTAACAGATGACAGGCAAATAAAAGGAAAGGGAATTCTCTTTATTAGTTCTCAGTTTCAAAATGGCTGCGAGCCAAACTAAACTAATTAAAGTCTCTGCAAGAAGATAAACAGTCTCAAACAGAAATGTCTCTTACGGTAAATACAAGAAGAATCAAACAGAAGCAAAGCCCTTCTTCCCAAAGTTTCTCCGAAGCAGGGTTACAGAAGTCCAAACACTTTTTGAAGTGCACAGCAAAGAAACTACAATCCAGGATCAAGGAACGTTGACTTCTGCGAGGAGGGCGTGGCACCACCAGTCCTTTTATCCCTAAGGGAAGCCTCTAACTAGGCACATCTGGTTGCAATCACCTCCTCGGAGTCCTCCGTTGTGCCTTACGCCTGTCAGCTCATCTCCTAGGTGCATCCTGAAAATATTCACAGAAGGGGTCTTGCTCAGCCTCTCTTGTCTCCTCCCCACTGCTCCAAGGCTCAGTCTCTTATGTCCTCCCCACTGATCCAAGGCTCAGCCATTACCTGGGGACCAACTAGTCTCTCTGAGCCCTGCTCGGAGGCAGACCCCTGTCCAGAACCCTCCTCCTCTTCCAAACATGACTCAAAATCTCCCTCGCTGTCAGAGTCTGATAACAGCTCCCAAGGCTCTAGCCGACTCTAAACAGAAACCCATATTTAGAAAAAATAGGATTGCGCTTATAATCATGGTATTCCATTAACAATTGTAGATTTGGTTAGTGAGCAAAAAATGTCATAAAATCAGGTCTAGTCACACAGGTGTCTCAACTTACAATCGGAAATCCAATCCCAACGGTGGTCATAAGTTGAGGACTACCTGTATGTATAGATTTGTGGGCCAATTAGAGATGTTATTAGAAAAATGGTGTTAAGATGTCCCATTTTCCTTCTTCTTTTCTAAGAATAGTTACTCATTCCTGTGTACAAATATTGAAGCTAATGATGAAGATTTCTACATGGTCAGAATGGATCTGCAGAATCCAGGACACAGTGTAACCTAATATTTTTTTGTCCGATTCTTGTGTATAAATCTTCCTCGGCCTATAATTTTATGCACGGAAGTGATTTGTATGAATATTCCTCAGGAATAAAGTAGCACTAATGGACCCATCTGAGTGCATCCAAGAAGAAGCCAGCGCAATAGCTGTCAAATCTCAGAAAACGAGTGAAATGGGAAATAAAATGAAGATCTACTCAAGTTGGTTGAGACATTACAGCTTAATGTATGATTAATGGCCAGTCTTTTAAATAAATTTGTTAACAACTTTGAACTCAATCTTGTAGCTCGTATGTTT
Organism: Thamnophis elegans; assembly: GCF_009769535.1. Lineage (NCBI taxonomy): Eukaryota > Metazoa > Chordata > Lepidosauria > Squamata > Natricidae > Thamnophis > Thamnophis elegans. The sequence goes on from NC_045544.1 coordinate 10,095,223, forward strand.
ATTCACTAGACAAGCAAGCATCACAAGCCAGCAAAGGGGAAACGCATAGCAGAGCAATTGTTTCTGAGCAATTTAGAGCAGTTTTAATGGTTCTTTACGGGTTTATGATTGGGCTAATTTGGTTGGCTTGTTTCTATCTCTGAGGTGTGTCAGAAAGGGTTTGCGGTAAGAGAGGAAGATGTTTTATGACAGGCCTCCAAGATACAAAATACATGTCATTCATTTATGCCATAGGTTTCCATGTTTTCTAAGAGGGAGCTGTTATGGGATGTGGTGGATAGAGTATTATTTATAAGCCTATATTGGGAAGTACTTACAGCTTTTTCACAGAAACTATTTTAAAAATTTCAATTATTTCACTGGAGAATTTATGGAGACGGAGAATAATTACAGCAAAAAGAAAAAAAATGTGTTTTTTTATTTATCTGTTATTGTGCTAGGATTTAACTGAACTATAATTTCAGAGACGATCTTTGAAAGAGAAAAAGTGCTAAAAATATTAGCGTTGAGGTTTTTAATTGTTAAAACTGCATATTTTAAACAGTGAAACGCGCTATAGATAGGAAATTTGATCAGTCTTGAGAGAGAGAGGACTGCCTAAGTCTTAAACACATCATTAAAGAGCCGAGGTGGCGCAGTTGTTAGGGTGCAGTACTGCAGGCCACTTCAGCTGACTGTTATCTGCAGTTCAGCGGTTCTAATCTCACCGGCTCAAGGTTGACTCAGCCTTCCATCCTTCCGAGGTGGGTGAAATGAGGACCCAGACTGTGGGAGCAAGTTGCTGACTCTGTAAACCGCTTAGAGAGGGCTGAAAGCCCTATGAAGCGATATATAAGTCTTAATGCTATTCCTATTGCTATTAAAAACCTGATACACACACAGGTAGCAATAGCACTCAGACTTATATACCACTTCACAGTACTTTACAGTCCCCTCTAAGCAACTTACAGAGTCAGCCTATTTTCCCCAACAATCTGGGTCTTCATTTTACCAACCTTGGAAGAATGGAAGGCTGAGTCAACTTTAAGCAGGTGAGACTTGAACCCTTGGATGTCAGCAGAATTAGCCTGCTAGACTGTATTCTAAGGGACATGGTGACTCAGTGGCCAAGACCAATCAAAAAGGTTGGCAATTTGGCAGTTCGAATCGCTAGTGTCGCATAACGGAGTGAGCTTCCATTCCTTTTCCAAGCTTCTGCCAAACTAGCAGTTCGAAAGCAGGTAAAAATGCAAGTAGAAAAATAGGGACCACTTTGGTGAGAAGGCATCAAGCGTTTCATGTGCCTTCGACGTTTAGTCATGCCAGCGACATGACCACGGAGACATCTTCAGACAGCGCTGGCTCTTTGGCTTTGAAATGGAGATGAGCACCGCCCCTAGAATCAGGAACAACTAGCACATATGTGCGAGGGGAACCTTTACCTTTATTGCATTCTAATCACTGCACTACCACAGCTCCTAGAGTATAGAATAATCCTGATAATAATATTAATTCATCTTTCCCTTATTTTGGTAGAGAACTAATTCATAAACAGAACACGCAAATATGAACAACTCAACACAAAGTGAGAATCATGAATGCTTATCTTAAGTTACTGCATTTCCATTATATTTTGAATTTCCAATCATTTACAAAACGAAACATGAAGTGATATTAAAACTAATGACAAAGCACGGCTGTTTTAAAAGAAGTTGCCATCAGAGAACAGTTAACATATATAAATATATTAATGCAAATAGATTTGTAATTTAACTCATGGATACTCAGACTGAATCTTTGCTGGCTCATTTGCAGAAGAAACTGGTGAGAACAGCATGCTCTTAATAGTCTGCTATTCAGTTGCAATAGAGACAAGCCATTCTAGGTTGCATCTGATATGGCAATGGGATATAATTATCTTCCCTATATTAACTCTGTGTCTTGGCAGAAGACAGAGAGAAAACCACAAATGCAATAAGGTTGTGAACATATGAAATAGATGAAGCTGAGTTCGGAAGTGATTGTACCACCATCTTATTGTCCATTGCTAAATAAAATATTTGTGTAGTATTCAGACGGCGTTTCTAACGAAGGCCCATTTTTTCTTTTTATTAGAAAAAATTTGGATACGTAGTTATATAGTTGGATAGATGACAAATAAATACCAGTCTTGAAGTAAATTCCCAAGGACCTCATAGGTCTGAAGACATTATTGTAATAATTATAGTTACTGCACATGAATATGTCAGTAAATTTATGGATATAAATGAAGGTTGAAGTGCAGAGCATTTTCAGTAAAAGGAACACCACAAAATAGACAGAATATATTTGGATGGCATGGCAGCTCCCTCTTTTCCATAAAACTGCCTTATTTGAGATAAATTCAGCCTGCATATGGGCCAGAATTGCACTGCCAGCAGATCAAATCAGTCAATCCTAAAGGAAATCAATCCTGACTGTTCTTTGGAAGGGCAGAAACTGAAGCTGAAACTCAAAGACTTTGGCCACCAAGTAAGAAGAGAGGACTCGTTGGAAAAGAATGTTGGGAAAGACTGAAGGCAAAAGGAGAAGGGGGCAGCAGAGGATGAGATGGTTAGATAATGTCATGGACACAATGAACATGTGTTTAGGCAGACTCTAGGAGACAGTAGATGATCGGAAGGCCTGATGTAGTATGGTCCATTGGGTCACAAAGACTTAATTAATTTCGTAATTCGTAATTTAATAAGCTTATATGCTGCCCAATCCCATAGGACTCCGGGTGGCTTACAAATACGAGATAAAATAAAATAACAAATAGGGGAGAAATGAAAACAGTTAAAAAAAACACAACATACATTCAGCTTAGTTGGGGGCTGGACCTGATTCATAGATCAACAGCCCCAGGCCTGCCGGAACAGCCAGGTTTTGGTGGCTTTTTGGAAGGCCGCGAGAGTGGGAAGGGTCCGGATCTCTGTGGGGAGATCGTTCCACAGAGCCGGAGCAGCTACAGAAAAGGCTTTCCCCTGAGGGGTCGCCAGCCAGCATTGTCCGGTCGATGGCACTCGGAGGAGGCCTAGCCTGTGAGTTCTTATCGGCCGTTGGGAGGTATGTAGCAGGAGGTGGTCTCTCAGATATCCAGGTCCAAGGCCATGTAGGGCTTTAAAGGTAATCACCAGCACCTTGTAGCATGTCCAGAGACCAATAGGGAGCCAGTGCAGTTCACAGAGGATAGGTGTAACATGGGTGTACCGAGGTATACCCGATATTGCTTGTGCGGCTGCATTCTGGACCAACTGTAGTCTCCGAACACTCTTCAAGGGCAGCCCCACTTGGACATGACTTAGTGACTGAATCACAGAAATGGGCCAGGAAGCAAATGAAGGACAACAGTTTGTCAAACTGGTCATCTTCCAAACAATTCAATGGAGGAAGAAGCCACAAAGTTTCTGAATGACAAACCAAAAGCCTTCACTTCATCTCTCAATTCTGGGAAACATTTTTTTGCTACTGTTTTGTTGTTAATTGTGAAGTCGTGTCCAACCCATCGTAACCCCATGGACAGCATTCCTCCAGGCCTTCCTATCCTCTACCATCCTCTGGAGTTCATTTAAGCTCATGCCTTCTGCTTCAGTGATTCTATCCAGCCACCTCATGCTCTGTTGTCTCTTCCTTCTTTTGCTCTCAATCGTTCCCAGCATTAGGCTCTTCTCCAGTGGGTCCTACTTTCTCATTAGATGGCCAAAGTATTTGAGTTTCATCTTCAGGATTTGGCCTTCTAAAGAACAGTCAAGGTTGATCTCCTCTAGAACTGATCAAGAGATTCTCAGGTGTCTTCTCTAGCACCATAATTCAAAGGCCTCAATTCTTTGGTATTCAGCCTTTCTTATGGTCCAACTTTCACAGCCATACATTGCAATTGGGAAAACCATAGCCTTGACTATATGCACTTTTGTTGGCAGGGTGATGTCTCTGCTTTTTAGTATGCTGTCTAGATTTCCCATAGATTTCCTCTGCAAGAGCGAGCAACTTTTAATTTCTTGCCACTATTAATGGCAGAATAAAGCCTTATGCAAATACAGTAGGAACTCACTATGGGGCATTTTAGATATATTATTCTACAGATGCCACACAATTTCCTTTAAAAAAAAATAACATTGGTTCTTTTGGTTGATCATCGGTAGTCGTACGAAACAACAATATTTTCACTTTCAAATGAAAACCCTGTCTCATCTACTATTCTGACTTTCTGTTGCTGTTGTTTAAGACACAGTAGGATTTGTAAGGTCAGGTCACCTACAAAATAAACATCAAGATGCATTTCTAACAGTTTTTATAGAAAAAATGCCCAAGAACATCTTTGTCAGCATCTAGTTCCCCTGATTTTTTTTTAAAGAATGTAATCTCAAAAGCTATTCTAGCCAGGGATAAGGTTACAGGTCATAAAACAGTAAGTACTTAGCCGTGATGATGAAAGGAGACATCCTTTGAAAGACGGGAGACAAAAGACAGGGAACTGATCATTTGAAAGTCGAGACACCATCTGACAGTTTTGGCAATGATTACCTGCCTCTATTTTTTAAAACTAGCTACTTTAATAGCAGAGTTCTCTATAATGCATCCACTTCCACTTTCCTTTGGTCTATGTGGATGAGATAAATTAAAATATATTGTCAGTTTCTGCAGCTGTATTTCATAGAGGTTTTTTTTTTTTCATACATGGATGTACTCCCTATAATGGATCTGTTTACATCTGTAATTTGCAACCCACCAATCCCACATTTTATTAATATTTCCAGTGGACATCAAAGGCACCTGTCTGATCAATATGACAGATCACAGTTTTTCTCTTATCCGCTATCCGTTTTATCCCTACCATGTGAAAGAATACATTAGATCTTCTTTGGCCTCTTCATTATTACCTGAGCACAGATCCTAAGTCACATGAAGGCTGCTGTGATGAGTATGTTTTTTTTAAAGATAATCCCCCAATCCTATGATTGACTTCATTATAGCTTCAGTCCATAAGTCCATAAGTTCAGTCCATAAGTCCATTTTGATTGGCTTTTTAAAAAAAAGCAAAGGCAGTGTCAGCTCCTAGCATTAACTTGAACCTGTTGGTGCTGTTTTCTTGGCAATCAGATGAAGTAGTTTGCCGTTCCATTCTCCCCATCTACTCTATAGCTGTGGAATCAAGATCTGTTCAAACCTGTTATCACCACTAAACCTCCTTTTGGCTAAACTTAGTGTTGGCAAGGATGGGACCAAAACATGGATGAATAATGAATATATCAGGGAAGTTCGTTTCAATGTTGCTGGATCTTGAATGCTAAGAGTAGAGGAAACTGCTCATCCTATCACCCCAAGTATCATTTATTTTGTCATATTTGGCTCAGATCTATCTAAAACTGGCAAAGCTCCTCCTCCTCCTGCTCATCTTCCTCTGATGCCTCGGGGTCAGTGATGGGATGCAACTGGTTTAACAACTGGTTTAACAACTGGTTTGGTAAGCATGTACATGTATGCTTTGCATGCATGCACACTTTATGTGTGCTTTGCACATCCACACAGCGTTCAAAAACCGCCCATTTGAAGCTTTAAAACTTATCTTTTATGTCAGTGCCAGTGAGTAAAACAGATGACATGCAGCAATCCACTGTGCTGCACAAATCAGCTGAGCTAAAAAACAGGGAAATAGCAATAGCAGTTAGACTTACATACTGCTTCATAGGGCTTTCAGCCCTCTCTAAGCGGTTTACAGAGTCAGCATATCACCCCCACAGTCTGGGTCCTCATTTTACCCACCTCGGAAGGATGGAAGGCTGAGTCAACCCTGAGCCAGTGAGATTTGAACCGCCGAACTGCAGATAACAGTCAGCTGAAGTGGCTGCAGTACAGCACTCTAACCACTGCGCCACCTCGGACAGGAAAGAGCAGGGGCGGGTGGTCTGGGCCAACTGCTCACTGGAACTGCCAGTTTGCCCGAACCCATCTGAACCGGCTGGATCTCACCCCTTCTATGGGTGTTATCCAAATTTCCACAGATTAAATGGTAATTAGAAATAGTGTCAACATTTTCTGTGTGCAATGGACTTTACAAGATATGAGAAGTTATGGAAAATATTGTGTAGCTATTGCAAATGAATTTGTGTGTGTGTGTGTGTGTGTGTGTGTGTGTGTGTGTGTGTGTTTGTACAAACCAGATGCTTCTGTTCCTTTTGTGCATCAATGTTTGTATATTCATATGAATACATGTATTGAGCAGCAAATGGTGAGCTTATTCAGTTTGGGGCTGAAATAGTAATTGTAAAACTTGTATAATTAGTCATTCATAAAACAATAAAAAAACGTGCAGCCTTTTTTTCTATATGGTCTTTAAAAAAACAGCTTTATTTTCACTATCCATATAAATGTATTTCCTTACAGTAATCTATATATTCTATTTTTTAAAAAAAAGTTGTGCTGCAGAAAGAAATAATTGAAATGCTAACATACAAAATGTAAATTTAAAATCAAATTAAGGTTAAGAAGTGATATGAAACTAGGACTAAGAAGTGCCTGGGGTTTTAAAACAGTAAAGTATATTTTTAAAACTGAGCGTATGAGATAATGAAAAGGTCTTTACTATTTGTTCAAAGCCTTTATACCATATATCACCTAATGAAATTACATTGAAGTGTTTAAACTAGATGTCTAAAAAGGTTTTGCATTCAAGACAAGTGGATTCCTAAAGGATCAATTATGTAACTAAAGTATTGTGCAATTATATAAGCTCATAGCCCATTTGATTTTTTAAATTTAATTACATTTACAGGTCTCACAACTCCATTCTGATTCTGGACAGAATAAAAACATGCGGCATTTTTTTTTTCTGTGGAAAAAAAAACCCAGCCACCATCTCACAAATAAGACAAGTCACTAGGGCTTCCCAACCACTTTATCCAAAGGCATTTTATTTATATAATATTCTAATATTATGTAATACTTCAGATATTTCAATTGGCCTGTCAGTAATTTGATGACAATTGTCTTACATCCAACAGTAAGAGCCAATAATAGTATAGGGCAAACTTGCAAAGCTTTTTAAACATATATCATATATTAAGAGCATTTAATCCTTTGTCAAAAATGAATTGTGAATGGCACAGTTATTTTAGAAAATTTGGTGAAGAGGAAAGAAAAACCACTGAAACCCGAGATGCTTAAGTATTAAAATTACATTTATTTACATGGATAGAGTAAATAAATAGAGAATCATATCAAGGTGGGAGGAAGGAAGAAAGGAAGCAAGGAAGGAAGCAAGGAAGAAAGGAAGGAAGGAAGGAAGGAAGGAAGGAAGGAAGGCGATGAATCTCTTAAAAATCTTTCTTTGCTGAAAGGCTGTTGAAAAAGAAACATATTTAGCAAAGTTGGACAGAACCTCAGATAATAAGCTGCATAGAAAAACAGCAGTATTTATTTGGAAAAGATGTTGCAAGTTTAATATCCTAAGATACTGCTTCCATTTGGTTTTGGGGTTATATACCCTGTATTTTTCACACTATAAAACATGTCTCACCCCCCCCCCCAAAAAGTGAGTGGAAATGTCTATAGAGTGAAAGTTAAAGCCCTACCCACCCACCCACCAGCCCCCACCCTCCACTTCCGCCTCTGTGCGCCCTGTTTTCGGCCTCCAGTATCCTGTTTTCGGCCTCTGTGTGCCCCATTTTTGCCTCCAAGTGCCCCACTTTTGGCCTCCATGTGCCCCATTTTCAGCCCATTTCAATCTCCACCACCTGGAATGGGCCAAACATGGATGCGCTGAGGCAAATGTGTGATGACAGTGGCAATGGGTGGTGGCGATCCCCGCAGCCTGAAACAGCTGATCGGCCTCCCAGCAGTATTCTGGGAGGCCGATCTAACCACCAATCAGCTGCTTGTGCTAAACCAGGCGGCAATAAGATGCTGAAGCTGACCAGGCTGTTTTCTGTTTGCTGCAAGGATGCTAGCCAGGTGAATACTGATGGATGCTGGTAGGCAGAGGCAGAATTTTTTTTCCTGTTCTCCTTCCTTCCTGTTTTCCTTCCTGTTTTCTTCCTTCCTAATGTGTGTTTTATGGTCCAGAACATCTTACAGGGCAAAAATCATGGTGTGTGTGTGTGTGTGTGTGTGTATATATATATATATATATATATATATATATATATATATATATATATATATATATATATATATATATATATATATATATATATATATATATATATATATATATATATATATATATATATATTTCCCTCCCGATTATTAAAGTTACTGAATCACATTGCCTAAATTCAATGCACATACATGGAGGAACAGCTAGTTTCTGTTTCCCCCCCCCCCAGATTTTACCTCCTCGTGTATATCACTTAAAGCATTCGCCCAGAAGTTAACAAAAAGCCAAGGGTTAGGCACAATTATATATTGTTTTTCATAAAAATTTTTTTTTTTTTTTTTTTGTTTGTATATATATTTTTATTATGTTTTCATTCTATACAATCACATATTCACTGTGCTTGATCAGGGCATATAACATTGAATAATAAACACGGCCCTCACTTATATAGAAAATGCCCTCTACAATACAAACCCAGTATACCACCTTGACCTGCCATACACCCTCTTTCAACCCCCTCCAACTTTCATTCTTCCTTCTCACACACCCCTCTACGCCTACTTCCCCTCCCCTTCTTTCTAACCTTAACCCTATCACTCCCTCTCCATTCCCTCCCTCCCTTCTCCTCTCTCTCACCCTCTCCACCCTCCTTCTTCTTTCACTCGACTCTTTCCTTCGGTATCTATTACCTTCCAGTATATTCGGTTTGTTCTATTTTCGCACTAACATTGAAAAGCCACAGTATACAAATACAATCATGGAATTTAACACATATTGTATTTCCCCCCTCCCCCCTCCCCCTAAATCCCCACCTCCCTTCCCTCCCCCCGACTTCCCAAAGACCATACGTGGTATAATTTTTGAACAATCACAGTCTGAAATATCTCTACATTGAACTCAGCTTCTTACTGTTACCCAAATTTTAAACAATTTAAATTATTACTGATACTAAGCATACGCTATCTGGAGTTTCTTAGTCCCATATTTACTTTTTATGTAATCAATCCACTTTTTCCAGTCTCTTTTGTATCTCTCGTTTGAATGTTCTTTGAGATATGCTGAGATTTTGGCCATTTCGGCTAAGTTCATAACTTTCAAAGTCCATTCTTGAATTGTGGGTAAATCTTTCTTCTTCCAACACTGCGCCACCAAGAGTCTTGCTGCCGTTATTAAATACAGGATCAAATTAGTCTCTGCTACTGTGAAATCAATACATATACCCAGTAAGAACAACTGGGGGGTAAATTTTATCCTTCTTTTAAAGATGTTTTGCAGGATCCACCATATTTTTATCCAGAATGCCTTAACATTACGACATGTCCACCATATATGAAAATATGTAGCATCACAAGAACCACATCTCCAACATTTAGGTTGAACATTTGGATACATAGAGGCAAGCTTTTTAGGATCTAGGTGCCATCTATAAAACATCTTATAAAAATTTTCTCTCAAGTTTTGTGCTTGTGTAAATTTCACATTTCTTACCCAGATTCTTTCCCATGTTTCAAGCATTATTGGTTCCTCGACATTCTGAGCCCATTTTATCATACAATCCTTAATCAGTTCCGTTTCAGAATCCATCTGTACTAATACATTATATATCCTCTTTATATGCATTGAGCTTTGATCTCTTATTTGTTTAAACAAATTATCCTCAACTTTTACAAAGCCAGTTTTTTTATCTGTTTTCCACCTAGCTTGTAGTTGACCATACTGAAACCACGTTTGAACTACCTTCTCTTCTTTAAGTACCTCTAAAGATTTTAGTTCCATCACCCCTCTTTCTGAGATAAGAAGTTGTCTATAGGTGGTTCTATCGTGTTTTTGTTCTACATTCATATTTTCAATTGCATGTCTAGGAATTGCCCACATGGGCACTTTATCATTTAGTTTATGTTGATATTTTTTCCAAACCCGCAATAAAGCATTTCTTAAGATGTGATTTTTAAATTTCTTATCCGTTTTTTTGTTAAATAACAGGTAAGCATGCCAACCATATAACAAATCATATCCCTCGATATTCAAAATTCTGTCATTAGTTAGATGAATCCAGTCACTAATTGCAGATAATGCCACTGCGTCATAGTATAATTTTAAGTTAGGTAATTTCAATCCTCCTCTTTCACGTGCATCTTGCATTATTTTCATCTTTACCCTCGGCTTCTTTCCTGCCCACACAAATTTGTTGATACCCTTCTGCCATTCTAAAAGATTCGCATCTCTTTTAAGTATTGGTAACATTTGAAAAAGAAATAAAAATTTTGGTAAAATGTTCATTTTTACTGCCGCTATTCTACCCAGCAAGGACAAATGCAGTTTTTCCCACCTTTTCAACTCCAGCTGTGTACTATGCCAAAGTGATTCATAATTATACTTGTATAATTTCCCATTTGAAATTGAAATATTAACTCCAAGATATTTAACTTTTTTAACTACCTCACATCTTAGCGTCGCCCCCAGTTCTTCCTTCTGTTTGATAGTCATATTTATAGCTATTATTTTGGTTTTTCCTAGATTTATTTTAAATCCCGAGACTTGACCATATTGATTGATCGTATTCAATAATACCCTACTAGTTTCCTGCGGTTGTTCCAATATTATAACCAGATCATCCGCAAATGCACGAACTCTATATTCTTGCTGTCTAATTTTGATCCCTTTTAGACCGCCCAGGCCCCGTATCTTATTCAACAGTATTTCCAAAGTTATAATAAACAATAATGGGGACAGAGGACAGCCCTGTCTTGTACCTTTTTCAATTTGAAAGGAGTCTGTCAGACTTCCATTGACAATGATCTGGGCTGTTTGCTGCTGATATATTGCTCCAATTGACTGTAAAAAGCCATCTCCTATCTGCATTTTTTGCAATGTCTTCAGCAGGAATTGCCAATTAACTCGATCAAAGGCTTTCTCCGCATCCAAAAATATGAATGCGGCTGGGATTTGATTGTTCTTTCCCAAGTATTCTAAAGCGTTGATAATTAATCTAACGTTATCCTTCATCTGTCTGCCCTGTATAAAACCAGTTTGATCGGTATGTATCAGTTGCTGAGTTACCCCCATTAGCCTATTTGCTAATATTTTAGTAAAAATTTTATAATCTACATTGAGTAATGAAATAGGTCTGTAATTTTTTGGTTGGGTAAGGTCTTGATCTTCTTTGGGTATCAACGATATGAACGCAGTCTTCCACGAGGGAGGCACTTTCCCTCCCGATTGAATTTTATTGAATAGTTCTCTGAGGGGTTCTACCATTTCTAACTGTAGATATTTATAATAAACAGCTGTTAGACCATCTGTGCCTGGTGCTTTCCCTAACTTTAATTGTTTAATTGCCTGCAAAATTTCCCCAGAGGTTATAGGTTGGTTCAGCTTATGCCTATGTTCTTCTCTGACTAGGGGGATTTTCTCTTTATCTAGGTATTTGTCTATATCTCCGTCCTTAATTTTGTCCCCTTTATACAACTCTGTAAAAAATTCCCGAAATACCTTTTGAATCTCTTCCTGTTGAAACACTTCCTTCCCTCTGTAACACAATTTGGATACATTTCGAGCTTTCCTTTTTTTTCTAATCTGATAAGCCAACCACCTACCGGGTTTATTTGCATTGCAGAAAGTATTATGTTTAGCATATAATAAACTAGTAGCTACCTGGTCAGAGATCAGCATATCAAACTGAGATTTTAATATAGCAATTGTTTCCCTAATTTTTTTATCTCCTGGATTCAATGTTAGTTCTGACTCTTTCCCTTTAATTTCCTCTTCCAATTCTTTTCGTTTTTGCCCTTGTTTGTATCTATGTATTTTATTTATATTCATTAATACTCCTCTCATATACGCTTTGCTTGCATCCCATACATATTCCAAAGATGTACCCTTGTTCATATTGAAGACAAAATATTACGATAGCAATTTTTTACAATCATTAACATACTTTTCATATCTAAATAAGTTTTCATTCAACCTCCAAGACCTTCTTGCCTGGGCTACCCTTCCCAATTCCATCCAGACTGGATTATGGTCTGAAAGAACTCTCGCCATAATCTTTGTCTTCTTCACCCTACAAAGTAAATCATTTGTAATTAGTATAAAATCAATCCTTGAAAGAGATTGATGTCTATTGGAAAAAAAGGTAAAGTCATATTCTTCTGCATGCCTCTCGCGCCAAGCGTCTCGCAATTCAAAGTCGTCCAGCATGTCAAAAAAGGGTTTGGGTAACTTAGCTCGAAATTTGGTGTTCGGGCGAGCTGTCTTCTTATCTCTTTTGGAGTCGATCACGCCATTCCAGTCACCCATTAATATACAAGACTCAAAATCCCACTGTACTAATTTAGCATGGAGATTTCTATAAAATCCATCTTGTTGTTGATTAGGAGCATAAATTCCCAAAAGTAACGTCTTTTTTCCCTTCTAAGATTAAATCTAATGCAATATATCTTCCAAAGGGATCTGCTTCAATTAGCTCAGCTTTAATGTCTTTTCTTAAATATACTACTATGCCATTTTTCTTTTCCATGGCTGAGGTCGCAAAATGTTGGCCCAGTTTGGGGTTAAACAAATATTTTTGATCGGTTGATTTGATATGAGTTTCTTGCAAGCAAATTATGTCATTCTTAAACTGTTTAAGATAATGAAATATTTTCTTTCTTTTCTGTGGAGAGTTCAGTCCGTTAACATTCCATGTCAAAATCTTAGTTGTCATTTTTGGTTGCCTGAAGCTTTTTTAGAGCCTCCCGCAAGGCCTGTCTCACCTTTGGTTTGGCTCCTCCCACAGCTTCTGAGCTTGTTGCAGTAGCTCCTTGGTCAGTGGCCAATGATTGTTGAGATTGTTGCATAGTAGCTTGTTTATCCATTTGTCTGGTGGTCTTACGGTTGGATCTTTTTTCCTTGACTCCTTGCCCTTCCGGAAGAGGGAGATGATACATTTTATCTAATGGTTGTGTGGTTTGCTGTTTATCTTGTTCGTCTCGTGGTTTTTCACCATATCCCGAAGGTTCAGGGTATCCCATCTTCAGAATCTTATGATAAAAATCACGAGCTTTCCATACAGAGCTGAGACGATATCTTTGTTTGTCCATTGTAACTATAATACCGAATGGGGCATCCCATCTGTACTGTATCTGACGCCTTCTGAGCTCTTCCACCAGAAAAGCATAATCTCTTCTGGCTCTTAGCATCTGAGGCGGTATTTCTTTCAAAACAATCAGGTCCTGTCCACCAATTTGAAGCTTAGTATTGTAGGACTCTTGTAGTATCATATTTCTAGATTCTCTTGTAACAAAGTATATTACCACGTCTCGGGGAAGTTGCCTTTGTTTTGCCGCCCATGAGTTAACACGAAAGATCCTGTCAATCTGCCAATCAAAATTGGATCCCGGTTTTCCCACCAGACAGTCAAAAGCTTCAGAAAACATTTGCTTTAAGTTCTCCTGCTTTTCTTCACGCAGCCCCCTCACTCTTAATGCAAGCTCCATCTGCTTATACTGTATCATAATAATTTGTTTTTCAGCATTATCAATTTTTTGTTCCACCACTTCAGTTTTGGATATCAGGTTAGTTTTAGCTTCATTGAGAGTTTCTAAATTATCTTCCATTCCAGAAATATATTCTGTTATCACATTTACAATTCCCATCATATTATCATTCATTTTAGTGACCCTGGTATCGAATTTGTCATATAGAACTTCCATCTCATTCCTTATTTCATCTTTGAAATCTTTAATCATTTCTAGATTCTGTTCTCTGAATTCTTTAAACATTTCTAAGTTCTGTTCTCTGGATTCTTTGAACATTTCCAGAAAAAATTCTTTTGTTAGTACATCTCCACTAGGGGGCATAAATGGTGGGGGCTGCAACTTTGTGCCAGGTATGGGAGACGTTTTCGGAGGTAATTTAACAGAGGTTGATTTGGATGCCATTATATTTTGATTTTAATTATTTATTCTAAATTACTAATCCACTGTGCTATGTGGAGAAAAAGAAATTCCTCCCCCCCCCTTTTTTTTCCTTCTTTTTTTTTTTTTTTTTCAAGGGGTTTTACGGAGGATTTCAAAAGAGAAAGTCCGTTGGAATGTTTGGAATGTCTCTGAATCAACAAAGAGTCTTGAGAGCTTTTAGGGAGTAGCTCTAATTAAATTATAAGAGATTATTTCTTTAATTCTGTAGCAGGAAGCCGGAGATAACAAATGCAGAAGCTGTAAACGCCATTTTGAAGACAATTAAACAAAAGAGGTTTTTATAACATTGAAGCTGGTATTTCAGATAGAGAAGGGTTTTAAAGTTCACAAGTTGGTCTTTGCTCGTATTGATTTTTAATAGTCTCTTTTCTAAAGATTGTCCTGAGGGGGAGGGGATCCTGTCTAGTGCTGTGAGTAACAGCTGCGAAGTTCAGGTCGGAGTTGAATGACTCAGCTTTGGGTTGATCCTCCCCCTCCGTCCACAGCTCACAAAGAAACAAACTGTGAACTTCAAAGAAGATTCTTACCAGCTGAGATTCCTCACTGCTTTTTTCTTGTCTGAAAAAAGAGTTATCTTCTTGATATTGAGTAGATAACGATCCTGAATTCTGGGGGCAGCTCTGTTAAGCTGCCGACCGGCGACAGGCCACTCCCCGGAAGTCCATAAAAATGTATTTTTAATGCCATGTTCATGTTTTATATAAAGAAAGCTGTATAATTTTGAGCTTTATATAATTTTGATCCATGGACTATTCTCATAAGTATTCAAGCCCTTGTGACCTCTCATCTGAATTACTGCAACACACCTTGTGTGGGGCTGCCCATGGAGAGCTTCAACTGGCGCAGAATGGAGTTGCTCAAATAACAGATGTTAAACACAGAAAACCCCACTGCTATGTGAGCTGCATTGGCTGTCAGAGTTTTTCTAGGTGCCATTCAACGTTCTGGTTGTCACCTTGAAAGCCCTTCACAACTCAGGGTCAGGTTACCCAAGATATCTTTCCCTCCCAGTTGTTTCTACTCATCCGTTTTGATCCACCAGTCAGAGCATGTTACAGGTCTCATCAGCCAAGGAATGTCAGCTGGAAGGAGACCAGAAGAAACCCTTGCTCTGCTATAGCCTCTGGCCTCTGGAACATTTCCCCTTTAGAGATCAGAATGAAGCCCAATGCTATCGGCCTTTCATAAGGTCATGAAATGTGTTAAGGGCCTCTTGGCTGTATTAACACCTATGGCATTATATATATATATAATGTGTGTGTGTGTTTGTGTGTTTGTGTGTCTGTGTGTCAGTGTTTGTGTGTGTATCTGTGTGTGTCTCTATATGTGTGTGTGTCTCTGTGTGCCTGTGTGTGTGTGTGTTGCATTTGTGCTGATAAATAAATAAAGGGAGACTAGTATAGATCTATTTCAAGCTATATAGCACACACTATATGTATGCATTTATGTATCTGTGTGTGTGTGTGTTGGTGTGTCTGTCTTGTGGGAGGTTTCTGTTTTGGCTCTCCAGAGGGCTAGTTGTTGGATTTGACCCCGAGTGTTGGGTGGATTTTGTTACTGAATCTGAGTAACAAAACAACCAACTTCCCTTTCTGGACATCCTAATCTACAAAAATGGCTCCCTAGGACACACCATCAACTGAAAAAAACATACACCAACTGCTACTTAAACACCCAATGCCATCAGATCAACTCAGACTTGAAGTCACAACATCCTCTGCTCCAGCAATCCACCCAGAAGCAACTTACATAAGGAACAAAAAGCATTCACCCACTTGAGGAAAGACAACAACATACTCATTCTCCCAGCAGACAAAGGTAACGCCACTGTGGTAATGAACACATCTGACTACCAAGCCAAACTATTCAAGGGAGATGTTTTTGTACCTAATGCTTCTCTTCTATTATTTTCTTTATAGTGGAATGATCAATTCATACTTCTCTATTTAAAAATAAATAGGCTGAGTTCTAAAGTGAGGAAATAATTAGCTGTAAGACTTCACTCCAGGGCTATTATTACTAATAGATCCTTGTCAATTTGTAAAGGGAAAATATGTGATGCTCGAGAAGGTCATCCTTGGGTGTATTCTTATTTAACAGTCTCTAATTTATTAATGAGTTGAATAATTTAATGAGGAAATGCCAAGAATCTTGGGATCGGCAACAATTGTTAGAGTTGATAAAAACAGAATTCAAAAGTGTGCTGGATTGCATCAGAAAGCTAAAACCGACCAATCAAGCAAACAAAGTAATTTAATACATGTACAATAACTTCATAAACCCAGTACATGATTGCTCCAGTAATCTTGAATATACATCAATCAGCTATGAATAAAAATTGACATGACTGTCTGTAATGTCTTAAGTGGTTAAAGCCAATGTTTAAAATGTGGACAGGTATTTTTCCATCAAAATAGGTTACTAATAGGTAACCTTGTCTGTTTGGTATTAGAAACTGCCCAGAATTCGATATAAAATGTATGTATATATAAATGTTTTTAATATATAAATGATAACAGAATAACAAAATTGGAAGGGACCTTGATAGGAGACTTCCTATCCAACCCCCTGCTCAGACAGGAGACCATATATCATTCCAGATAAATGGTTGTCCAATCTCTTCTTAAAACCTCCAGTGGTGGAACACCCATGTCTTCTGAAGGAAAGCCGTTCCACTGATTAATAAGGTCACCCAGATTGCCTTATCAAAAACTTTCCAACTCCATGCCGTAACTTCTACTCTGTCTGCCTTTGTCTTACCTTTGCAATAGAGAAGGTCAAGGACACCAAAGTTCATATTCTGCCTTGGATCAGCCCAAGAAGCTATCAATGCTTTGCTGCTAGATCATTGTACCCTGTTTTATTGATGGCATATTAATAAATATATATTCTATCTTAAAATTGATTGCTTTAGGTCAACCAAATTGTGGCCACAATCTGTTAATAATGTAATAATGTAAGACAAAACTAGCATTGCAATCTGATAATCTTCTTGATCAACCACATGGTTTATCATGTTGATAAGTTATCTACAATATATCTTCAAGGAGCATGAATAATAATAAGCATATCCCAAATGTGTGGTTCAGACTTCTTACTTGTTATTAAATAATCATTAATATAATAATAATTTATTAGTACTGGAATGTACAGTTAGAAGGATTCTAATTAAGCAAAAGAAACAAACGTAATAGAAGAGGGAGTGCTGTTACACTATATATAATAAATAATTACACCTCTACAGAAATGCAACAGAGCAATGATGAAAACCTTCTTGAATGCATTTGGGTCAATATAAAAGGAAAAAGAAATGATATTGTCATAAGTCTATACTATAGACTACCCAACTAAACAGGAAATAGACGAACCTTTTACTAATCAGTTGGCTAAGGTGTTCAAGAAGCACACCACAATAATCATAGGGGACTATAACTATCCTATCATGAATTAGGAGATAAATTCTTCACCCAGTGGAAGATCAAACAGATTCCTGACAAACCTAGCAGATAACTTTGCTTCCCAAAAAGTAGAGAAAGGAACTAGCGGGTGAGCTGGAATGGATTTCATTCTGACTAACAATGAAATGATAGAAGGGGTTGAAGTTATAGGAATTTGGGGAAAAGTGACCATAAGTTATTTGAATTCAACATAATGCAAATACAAGCAATAGAAAAATAGTCAAACTAGTGTCTTGGACTTTAAGAGAGATGATTTCAACAAACCTAGAGCTTGGGAAAGATTTCATGAATAGAAATGCTTCAGGGAGAAACAACCTAGGAAGCTTGGGAAACTCTGAAAAATGGGATCATAAAAGCCCAGTCTAGCATAATACTAATGAAAAAGAGGAAAAAAAGAGATCCTCAAAGAAACCAACATAATTATATAAAGAACTCTCTGATCACCAGCTATACTAGTTTTGAAATATGACTGGTGAATATAAACAGTTTGGATTGAATGGGCCACAAGCTCCTGATTGATTCTTCCTTCTGTCACTACTCAGGTTAATTCAGCTTGGTGTGAATGTTTTCATTGCCTCTGAATGATATAATGATAGCTTAAAACTGAATAAAGCCAATTAGTGGGCACATACACTTAGCAAAAATAAACAATTCCCCCTCACCAACATCCAATTTATGGGTGGAAACTGATAATATTGGCATCATGGACAACTGTAGACAGATCTGCATTTCCAGATGCCACATTAGCTGAATAACAATAAATCATGAGATGAATTTAAAACCATTAATTAGACCACGAAGAAGTTAGTGTGAACTCCTAAACTCAATCACCTCTGCAAAAAGGGTTTAACACATAAACATATAAACAACCCCATGGTTTCTCTGGACATGCAGTGAAGCACATCGAGTTAACCCTGCTTCTTTCAACACTGAGACAATTATCTAGAGAATTTTTGTAATGGCCGTCAACTTTGTCAAGGTGAAAATGTTAAAAACCAGGGCAAGAAGAGACCAAATAAAATTATGTCTTGGAAGTAAAATTTGTTTTTATTTGATAAACATCTTGGAATCCTTTGGTTAACATGCATGAAAAAAAAATCACCCTAGTAGTAACTTTTATAATGGAAGAGGATCAGTGGTGGGTTTCAAAAATTGTTCGAACCTACTCTGTGGGTATGGCCTCCTTTGTGGGAGTGGCTTGCCGCCCATGTGACCAGATGGGAGTGGCTTGCCACCTATGTGACCGGATATGAAGATGCTGACGACACTTGTCGGAACCACCTTAAATTACCTCACACACAGCACTGGCATACATAAGAATATGATGTAAACTTGTTTTTTAAAAGGCATCTTTGGTTTGCGTTAAAACAACTTCAACACACGCAATGTTCTGATTGCACCACAAACGCAGTAGTCATCCTTACCTTTCACAGAGGCACTGAGTTTTATAAATATGAGCATGTAGAATAATCATATCCAAGGACCAGTGGTGGGTTTCAAAAAAATTTGGAACCTCTTCTGTAGGTGTGGCCTGCTTTCCGGGTCCACTGGTGGAACCTCTTCTAACCGGTTCGGTAGATTTGATGAACCGGTTCTACTGAATAGGTGGTAGGAACCCACCTCTGAAGAGGATGCAATCATTGGGTGTCAGGGAGCATATTTAACAATTGAGAAAGAAGGCCATAAGTGGGTACATTAATAAAATAATGTTGCTGGGTCACAACCCTATATTACAAGAGCCTCTGAAACTATTTGTAAAGTGGAACACTACTTTATACAGCCCAAAATATCAGAACAAAGCACAACATTACACAGATGCATCTTTCCAGTGCAACTTTCTTTCTTTCCATCTCTTTCTTTCTCACGCACACGTGAAGAAAAGTGACTTCCTATTGTTCAGCCTTTGGGTAGCTACATAATGCCAAAATAAGAGGAAAAAGAACACAGGAAAAAAATTCCCTACAGCTCGAGTCAAAACTGACCATTTGAAAGGTTAGATTTGTCAAAGAAATGATAGATACTCATTGTCTGGAGAACTTTTTCTTTCATTTGTCCAAGCCATTAAATGAAAATCCGACTGGAATCAATTTGATAGGGAAGGAATCAGAACTGGCATATTCATTTGGCTTGGGGGCTGATTAATTTCAGAAGCTGAAAAAGTTTTTCTCGGAGGTACCGAGAGACCAGGTATTTAACCCAGCCAGATAGCATAATGCTATAAATTCCCAATGCAGGCAATCATCTTTTGATGAAACCTCATTTGTCTTAAGCGGTTTCCTTTTCCAGTTTGGATAAACTGTTTACATATACAAAAGTAAACAGCATAATGTTATTCATATAATATGCTAGCACATTGACAAGTAAAATGTGCAGATATGTGACTTGATGTATTATGGGGCCCAAATGACCATTCAGCTGTTTAATGGCAGCTGACTCTCTGTTATAGAGATGAACACAGCACGTTTTAATTTTGATGAAAATGCATTATCCAGTGGGAAAAAAATCATTACCTGAATAGTCCTATCAATTAATGTCACATATTACAATAATACATATATGTGTGCACCAGAGGTGGGTTCCTACTGGTTCGCACCAGTTCGGTAGAACCGGTTCGTCAAATCTACCGAACTGGTTAGAAGAGGTTCCACCAGTAGACCCGGAAAGCAGGCCACACCTACAGAAGAGGTTCCAAAAAATTTTGGAACCCACCACTGGTGTGCACACATGCCCCTGAACATATACACATACACGCATAAGACATTTCAAGGTTATATATGCATTCCAGTATAATTCATGTATGAACAAATAAAATCCAGCTTCTTTCTCTCATCTTTGTTCGCTATCATACATCACTTTAGCATCTTCTACCGCTGAAATTGTTGAATATTGTCTTTCTATAGACTGATGAATATATATATTCTACTAAGCTAATTTGTTTTCTAATGATGAGATATGGTGGAGTGCCAGAATAACTCTTCCCTAGAAAGGCCCCAGCATTAAGTCTAATGTATCCCCCTGTTTTGCAATGATCAATGGTATTCCCATTGATCACAACATATCTATTCGGTTTCAGATGACCGATCTCTCTATCTCCGCCTTTGGTATCGATAATACATTAAGTCACCATCAGCTCCAAATGGCCTAGCTTAACAGCTGCAAAGTAGATGGGTTATTTTAAACTCACAAATGAATCATTCCTTTTGCTTATGGCCATTTCTAGTCTCTGTCACTCTACCGTAAATTGCCCAGTAACTCTCCACTCACAATTAAGTTGCCAATCGCTCTGGCTTTCTATCATGGTTGATGACATTTTCATCTACAACTTGAACAATTACGGAATGCATGCAGTAAGCTCTTATCAAAAAGTAAGGATTCATGGAGTAATGTTATATGGACGTGCCCTCTTCTACCTAATTCTGTGCTCCTTTGCATCTTGAACTTCTGGGACCCTAAAACAAAATTAAATAAAAGAATCCTATAAGCCAAAATACAGGAGTAGAATTACCCTGAACAGTATCACTTGAGGTTGGATTCCCACCTTGAGTGCTGAAAAAGAAACAGCACTGAGTTACAAAATTGGGAGATTCAGAAATGGCCTGTTTATAGAATAACTCAGCTCCACTCTGAAATCTGAGCTACTGAACGCATTCGAGTGTCCCTTCCCTATTCTTTCCCAGAGCAAGGCCAATAGTCACGCTAATAGTAAAAAGGACTAAAGGGCTTTTTGAAACATCCTTTAGAGAAGTTGGATGGACGGCTTCTCCAACTTTTTTCCAGTGAAAAAGAAATGATCTATTTCTCCAGAGCAAGATGCTTCCTTAATGGAGACAATAACATCACCACTGTCCAATTGCCAGACACAATTGTTTTGTTATCTTTCCTTGGGAATGAATCAGAGATGGATTGTTCCCGGTTTGGCCCAGATCAGACGAACCAGTAGTGGCAGCGGCAGGAGGAGGCAGGAGAACGACGTGCCTCATCTACGTCAGGAATTTTAATCCTTGCTTAACTCTGCCCGAGTGATCATAAAACGCCAGACTAGATGAGGCACATGGTTCTCCTGCCTCCTCCTGTAGAGGGCACTTTTTAGAGGCTTTTTTAAACAGTTAAGCACTAAGCAGAGTCATCCACAGTGACTCTGGCAGCAACTAGCTCAGCCTGACCTCAGTTCTCGTCTTTTTCCTTTTACATTTTTTTTTCTTTTCATGATGACAGTGGTGAGGCTCTGCCTCCCCTGCATCCCCTGACTGCACGTCCCTGCTTCTTGTCCAGTCTTCAGGTGCTTTGGAGAGTGTTCCCATCTTCTTTGTGGCAGCCCCTTAGATATTGGAAGACTGCTATCATGTCTCCTCTAGTCCTTCTTTTCATTAAACTAGACATGCCCAGTTCCTGTTCTTCATATGTTTTTAGCCTCCAGTCCCCTAATCATCTTTGTTGCTCTTCACTGCACTCTTTCTAGAGTCTCAACATTTTTTTAATATTGTGGCAATCAAAGCTGTATGCAGTATTCCAAGTGTGGTATACATTTTGCAACATACAAGAGATAGGTCCAGAACTTTTTCTGAGCATTTCCTTTTTCCCCTCATTTAGTTTAATGTCTGAGAGTTGGCATTTCAAATTCTTTCCATCAGGAAGAGTATTTTGAAGATACCTTTATGGGTGAAATGTGGTGGTTCCTATGCTAATTGGTTACAAAGTGATTTGCAACTGTCCTGTCTTTCATTATTCAGTCATGTCTCCAGTGGGTTGCAGCCTCATTGGCTTCCCATATGCCATAAATACCAAAAGAGGTCACCATGAGGAATTCTCTCCAAGGGACTTTTCAGTAGCAGCAGAAATGTCCCAACCTTGAGGAATTTTGGGGGACCTTAAATAGTGGAGTAGGGGAGATGTCTTTGTAGATTGTCAATCATCTAAGTTTGATTGTTCCAAAAGTGTTTTTTCCAGACAGCAACTGGACTGTCTTGATTTTTTTTCTTTGAAAACATTTTACTTCTCATCCAGAGCTCAGAACTGAAGGAACTTGAAAACTGTTTACGGAGGGGGAGGGGTCAAGAAAGTCCAGTTGCACCTTTGGGATAAGTAGGGGGAGATCTCAGCATGATTTCCCGGAAAGGAGACAGCACATTCCAGAGAGGACCAAATTAAGAGACTGCCCAGTTCCAAGTTGCATGGGAAGTAGGGAAGTGGGTTAGGGTACCACATTCTAGAATCTCTCAATATGTATTAGGTATGCTTTGTAGCTTTAGGCTGGCAAGATTCTGTCCATTAGAATAAAAATAAAGAATTGGACTTGGATGGGTTTCACTGTGTTATCTTTGGGCTTGAGCCTGAAAAAAAGTAGCCAAGAATTTGAAGTGGACAATAATTACAAAAAGCCATACGTGCCCTATCCCATAGAACCTCTCCGGTTCCTTTCTCTTCACAAGTGCAAGTTCCAGGCTGCAGGGAAGTAAGTGGATGAGAAATGTTATATCATGTAGTTGATGAAAATGAATTTTCTTCAGATAGTTTTCTCACTGAGTAAATTAGTATTGTTTCCAGGTGTGGGTTCCGGCTTCTGCTGCTGCTGGTTCACTCAGGGACGTGCTTTGTGCAGTGCATGCACAGTAGTAAAAAACAAGATGGCACCATCTATGGCACTGCCGATAAAACCAGTCCAGTGGTGTGGCTAGCCAAGTTACTATCTACTTGTCCGAACTGGTCCGAACCTGTAGGAACCCACCTCTAATTGTTTACCTCCCAAGATTATTACTTTCATATGCAGCAACATCTGCAGCAGTGGTGGGATTCGCTTACCTTCCATACTGGTTCTCAAATGTGCTCGCGCATTACGTCAGGGTGGTGGATGGAGCCTCCCACAGTTGCTGCTACCGGTTCGGCCGAACCAGAGAGAACTGGCTAAATACCACCTCTGATCTGCAGCGGAAAAGTTAAACAAATAGCATTTGTAGCACTGTGATTCAACTCCTGTCTGTTTCACCCTTGCATCAAATCACATACATGGGTGGTGTAAAGGGGCGGGCTTCTGTTCTGACCCCCCTTCCTCGCTCATTCACAGACGACAGTCAGACAGACTTAAAAGGAAAGAACTTTATCAGTCTCAGCTCACGCTAGCTGCGAGCACAAAAATAAACATAAATAAAGTCTCTGACAAAAGGTTTTACAGAAAGAAAGCAAATCACTTCTCCAAGTGTCTCTTTGAATCAAGGTTACAGAAACAATCACTTATCCAAGTGCCTCTCACAAACAAACCACGACCGATGAACGATGAACCACGAACGAATCAATGAACGTTGACTTCTGCAACCAGGGCGTGGCACCATCAGTCCTTTTATCTCCAGAACGACACTAATGAGCCCCAGCTGCATTGTTATTCCTGCATCCAGACTCAACTCACAGCAAACTTCTGCTGAGTCACAACAGGCTTCTATGGCAGTTCTATGACTGCCACCACATCTGTATTAATAATCTCCTGAAGATGTTGGTGGCTGTTTCTAAAAGTGCAGGTGGGAGTTTATACCATCTCAACCAAAGGACACAAGGGACCTGCTGAATTGATCCCTGAGCCCATTTAATACACCAGCCTGTACTCACAGGGACCAACTAACTGCCCAAGGAAATTCAATATTATTCCATTAGAGTGTTCTCTGCATTCAACTCTGCACATATAAATCTTTAAAAAAAAACATTTTGTAAATGTTTTACCAAACATTTAGAAAATGGATAGGCTTTTGTTAGTTTATTAATGCATAGACTCATCTAAAATTTGGAAGGTGTTCATATTGCTGACTAGACCTTTGTAAAAACCATTTTATATCTAGAAGTTGCAAGCTTTTTAAAGTTCTTTTTCTCAATTGTAATGTGATAATAGCAAAAAACTGAAGCTGACACCTAAGCAAAACTAGCAGCTATGCTCTGAATAGCAATTCCCTCAAGTCAGCTTTCTGGAGATAAACCCCAGCTGTGGAATTTAGCCTAGTCCCAAATCTTTCTAAGCACTGCTTGAAGAGTTAAGGCTGTTCATATATGCAGATTGTTTTTTTTTTCCTTTTTCAGTTATGTACAGAATTCAGAGTAAAACATTACTAAAGATTAGAGTACACATACAGATATCCTGTAGTTATCCCTGGGTCTCTAAATGTATCAGGATTTTTTTCCCCTTTGAGTTGCTAACAGAGGAAAGAATTCCTAATAAACAAAGCAGCTTGCTTCCTTATTTGACTAATCTAGTTTGATACCATGTGAAAAGATTGTTTTATTTCCAGATATTTAAAATATTTTTGTATATAAAGTTTATTTTAATTTTTTTAAAGAACATACCAACCAGAGGTGGGTTCACATCTATTCGATAGAACCGGCTCGTCAAATCTACCGAACCGGTTAGAAGAGGTTCCACCAGTGGACCCAGAAAGCAGGCCACACCTACAGAAGAGGTTCCAAAATTTTTGAAACCCACCACTGGTGCTTGGATATGATTATTCTACATGCTCATATTTATAAAACTCAGTGCCTCTGTGAAGGTAAGGATGACTACTGCGTTTGTGGTGCAATCAGAACATTGCGTGTGTTGAAGTTGTTTTAACGCAAACCAAAGATGCCTTTTAAAAACAAGTTTACATCATATTCTTATGCATGCCGGTGCTGTGTGTGAGGTAATTTAAGGTGGTTCTGACAAGTGTCGTCGGCATCTTCATATATGGTCACATGGGTGGCAAGCCACTCCCATCCGGTCACATGGGCGGCAAGCCACTCCCATCCGGTCACATGGGTGGCAAGCCACTCCCACAAAGGAGGCCACACCCACAGAGTAAATTCGAACAATTTTTGAAACCCACCACTGATACCAACTAACAGGAAGATAGGTAGCAAGGAAAGGATGGAGGGAGGGAGAAAGATAAGAAAGAAGGAAGGAAATAAGGATAGAGAAAGAAAAAAAGGAAGGAAGGAAGGAAGGAAGGAAGGAAGAAAGAAAGAAAGAAAGAAAGAAAGAAAGAAAGAAAGAAGAAAAGGAGAAAAATAAAGAAAAAAATAACCAAAACAAATAGAAGTTTCCAATTTACTTTGCAGCAAATATAAGTGCAATTGTACTATTTACTCTTACTCTATAATTATGTTATCCAGTTTTCTTAGTTCATTTACAGACTTTCCACTTTAAAAAAAAACACTAAATATTGGGAGCTTCCTAGAACCTATGGTTCATTTATTAAAAAGCTCTATGAGCTTTCTTCCTTCTAGACAGGTCAAGGTGGCTAGTGACAGGATAAAACAATAAGCTAACTAACCATTAAAGACATTCCTTATAACATAGCTGTAGAACCCTGCAAGTGTAGTAGATGAGCTATTTATTTCCCCCCCAGAGTTTCTAAGGAAATAACCTTAACTATCCATCAGATCAGTTTTGCGGGAAAGTTCATTTTAGCTTCCCCTCAATTATTTTTTTTCCAGTGTTCAGTTGCCTTCATTATAAGATCATAAATAAATCCCTTTGAAACCACTAAGATTGTGCTTAAGATTGTCTGGAGAGATCTGCTTCAGGTCTCACCTGTGGTGACCTTCTAGCAATAACACCATAATTATGCCTTTTTTTATTTTCCTTTGGATGTTTAGCAGCCTTCCTTTAAAAAAGAAAAAACTTCTCCGTTGGGTTGGACAACCATTTTTACCATGAGTGGAACATTGAAATGTTTTACTGTTATTATCTGTTTACTTTTGTGACCCGACAAATGCGCACCCGACAACAGCGCGCCAACAAAACTGCGGTGATAAAACCACAGCATTGACAGCATGCCCACAAAGGCGCACCGACCAAAGAGCGCCGACAGAAGTGCAATTATGGTTAGGGTTAGGGTTAGGGTAAGGGTTAGGGTTAGGGTTAGGGTTAGGGTTAGGGTTCATTTCATTTCATTTATTAAATTTATAGGCCCCCAATCCTGGAGGACTCCAGGCAGCTTACAACGAAAGAAGAAAAAGGAAAAGCAAAATAAAAAAATAGGTTTAAAATTCACAACACACATACGTTCTAATCAGGGCTGGACCTTAACACTAAGGTCAGCAGACCCAGGCCTGCTGGAACAGCCAGGTTTTAATGGCTTTCCTGAAGGCCATGAGAGTGGGTAAGGTCCGGACCTCTGGGGGTAGCTGGTTCCACAGGGTCGGAGCAGCCCCAGAGAAGGCTCTCCTCCGGGGGCCCGCCAGCCCACTGTC
Organism: Thamnophis elegans; assembly: GCF_009769535.1. Lineage (NCBI taxonomy): Eukaryota > Metazoa > Chordata > Lepidosauria > Squamata > Natricidae > Thamnophis > Thamnophis elegans. The sequence goes on from NC_045544.1 coordinate 10,121,943, forward strand.
TGGCTGACGGTATCCAAAGGAGGCCCACCCTGTGGGATCTTAGCGGCTGTTGGGAGGGTTAGGTTTAGGTTTAGGTTTAGGTTTGTTAGGTTTAGGTTTAGGTTTAGGGTTAGGTTAGGGTTAGGGTTAGGGTTAGGTTAGGGTTAGGGTTAGGTTAGGGTTAGGGTTAGGGTTAGGGTTAGGGTTAGGGTAGGGTTAGGGTTAGGGTTAGGGTTACCTTTAGGGTTAGGTTTAGACCGCGCTTCTGTCAATGTGCTGTGGTCGCCATGCTTCTGCAGTCATTCATTGGCGCCATTTCAAACTCGCGGTTTTCTCCCCGTGGTTTTGTCGGCGCGCTTTTGTCAAGCGCACATTTGTCGGTGAACAGTTTACTTTTTATATATAATTTTATTGTTACTGATTTGTCTACCATCTCTTTCTGGATAAAAACAATATCTAATCTGATAGATGACAGACTAAAAGATGGACAATGAGACATTATTATATTATTATGAGAATCAGCAACACATGCAGTATGGAGTAGAGGAATAACACATCTTGAAGATGATTCATGAGTACTTTACATCTGACAGAAACGTAATACAATTTAAGTTAATGTGCCTCTAAAAGCCAGCATTATTTTGAGGTTTGTGTTGTACCTTAAAAGATGTCAGATTGCTTTAATGAATCATGGTGGGAGTTTACACATGAGGTCCCATGAACTGTTTCTAAAACAATTTTGAAGTGATGCATGTTACTCATTCTTTTAAAAGTTGGGGGATATTCTTAATATTCTTTGCTATTCTTCCTTTCATTTACATTATCTACACATGGTAGTTTTGATATTATTTTTCATCATTAATATATGTTCTATTAAGTAGGAATATACTTTTATTCCTGTTTTCATTACAAAACTAGATATAACAACAAAAGAGAGCATACTGATGTACAAATATAGATAGATATTTCCCTATATTAACCATATCCGTGCTTGGTTAAGTACCTGGCTACCTGAGAGACCGCCTCCTGCCATTTACCTCCCAGAGACCTATAAGGTCGCACAGACTAGGCCTCCTCCAGATTCCATCTGCCAGTCAATGTCAGCTGGTGACTCCCCAGGGGAGGGCCTTCTCTGTAGCTGCTCCGGCCCTATGGAACGATCTCCCAGTGGAGATCTGGACCCTTACTACCCTTCCGGCCTTCTGCAAAGCGACCAAGATCTGGCTGTTCCGGCAGGCCTGGGGCTGTTGATTTATCCAGCCCCATCCTAAGTTATGAATGTTGTGGAATTTTTAATGTTGTTTTTTTATTTTTGTATGTTCCCCTTTCTTTTTATCTGTAAGCTGCCCTGAGTCTCTCGAGAGTGGGCGGCATACAAAACCTATGAATAAAATAAATAAATAAATAAATATTCTTTTAGTCTTAATCAGATCTCTTTATTTTATAATAATAAATAAATAGGTAATAAAATATTATCTATGAATGAGCAGATAATTATTGTGGCTGCTCAATTATTATTCAATATGATACTAAGTAAAAGTTCCAAGCAGAATATATTAAGTAATTTCCATTAAAAAAATTATGAAAATTTGAATTTAATCCCAAAATCTTCCTTATATTATGTTTAAAAATGTTAAAAACACTCAAACATATAGGCAAATAATTAATTCCATTTTTTTTCCTGTTCAACTGATTTGCTCTAGAGCCTATTAGAGTAGGCTTTAAAAACCATTCTATAAATCTTTGTATTTATCTTGCTGCATGTATGCATATATATGAAGCCGTTCTTGCTTAAATTTACTTTAAATGTATATATAACGTGTAGGTCTCTAGTCTATGTCTGTCTACGTCTGTTTCTGTGTCTGTATGCAAGTTGGTTTGTGTATCTGTGTTTGTATGTGTATATGCATAGACATACACACAGGAGAGATGAGAGTGAGTGAATGAGAGAGGGAGGGAGAGAAGGAAAGAGAGAGAGAGGGAGGGAGGGAAGGAAGGAGGGAGAGAGAGAGAAAAGAGAGAGAGAGAGAGAGAAGTTCATCAGTGCTACCTATTCTCCAAGTTTCAGTTCCCACTTTCATATTCCTTGTACTTACAGTATCTCTTTTCCTTCTTGTGCAAAGTTTATCCTCCAATCATAATTGGGTATTTAAAATAACTTATGGTATATTTTAAACAAAAAATTATTATTGATGCTCGATACTGAGGTTTCCTCTTTCCTCTCTCTTTTGAAGAACTGTTAAACAATTGCAAAGCCTGTGCAGGCTAAGAGATTTTAGTTCAGGTCTGCAATGATAATTCCCCTTGTCTGAATTCAAGTCCGATTCAAATGTGAAATGTAGGGAAGCTCTCTTTTGTCATAAATGGTTCCAAAAGGTGAAAAGAGATTATCATTGATTTGCCAACACACTGCGGCTTTAGCCTAAAGTAATTTCACTTCATGAAGAATGGAGAAGTTCATATTTTCCCTTCCAAATCAGCAGCAAGGACAAAACATTTCCTCTAAATGCTTAACCCATTTGACTTTATAACCAGCAGCATTCATCTTTTGGAAGAACAAATGTTGGAGCATTTTTCTTTCTTCCCTCCTCCAGTTCAGTTCGCTTAATCTAAGCCTCCCCTTCTAATTTCATAGCCGTCCATTGTCCATTTATTAAATGAATTTTAAATCTGCCCTTGAATTCATTATCTTCGGATTTTCAAAGGCAGACTTTTCTTTCTCGGGCTCCATAAACAAGCGAAGGTAATAGCAAGCCTAGGTGCCACAATTCTCAGCCAGGCTACTAATATATGAATGAATGCAAATGTAGTCGGTTATAGTTTATATCATAAATCTCTCCATCCATTAGCAATTTTCTTACCGTGTACAGTTTTCCGCACATTTTTCTCTAAAAAGACAGTCCCAAATTTCTGTTTCTTAAGTGAGACATTTGTTAAGAAACTTTTGCCCCATTTTACAACCTTTTTCCCCACAGTTGTTAGTGAATCACTGCAGTTGTTAAAGTTAGTAACCCGGTTGTTAAGTGAATCCCTGCTTTCCCATTGACCTCGCTTGTCAGAAGGTTGCAAAAGGGGATCACATGATCCCAGGGGACTGCAACTGTCACAAATATGAGCCAGTGGTTACGCATCCAAATTTTACTCATGTGACCATGGGGAATGCTGCAACAGTTGTAAGTCAGTGGTGGGTTCCTACCGGCATTACTACCAGTTTGCTGCGCACACGCTTTGCGCAATTGAACGTAAATTACTCAAAAAAAATGGAAAACAATAGCAATAGCAATAGCAATAGCAGTTAGACTTATTACCGCTTCATAGGGCTTTCAGCCCTCTCTATAAGGGGTTTACAGAGTCAGCATATCGCCCCCACAGTCTGGGTCCTCATTTCACCCACCTCAGAAGGATGGAAGGCTGAGTCAACCTTGAGCCGGTGAGATTAGAACCGCTGAACTGCAGATAACAGTCAGCTGAAGTGGCCTGCAGTACTGCACCCTAACCACTGTGCCACCTTGGCCCTTGATTGCTTGACAGCTGAGAAGTGCAATTCAATCTGCCGTCCTGGAACAGCTGGGCTTCAGAAGCTGAAATAAAACTAAGTATAACCCATGGGTGAATGGATGGGCCCACTTTCAAAGGAACAGAGAACCTGTTCACTCTCTGTTTGAAGGCAGCACTATGAGTTTGGGAGAACTGGTTCAAACCAGTAGGAACCCACCACTGTCATAAGTGTGAAAAACGTCACTTATTTTAGTGCTTTTTTAACTTTGAATGGTTAATGAATGCTTGTAAACTGAGGACTGCCTATACTCACTTTGTTGGAGAGCAACTGAAGTAGGGCTTAAGTGCAGAATTAGTCTGGGCTCCTTATGTAAACACAAGAGAGCAAGATCTAATCCCACCAGTGGTGGGTTTCAAAAATTGTTGGAACCTACTCTGTGGGTGTGGCCTCCTTTGTGGGAGTGGCTTCCTACCCATGTGACCGGATGGGAGTGGCTTGCCGCATATGACTGGATATGAAATTATGAATTAGTACTTAGGTTGGTCCAAGTAGCTATTCAGAAACTCTGGCACTGAAGCATGCAAGTCTTAAAGCTGTCAAGTAACAAGACCCTTGCCAGTGGTGGGTTTCAAAAAATTTGGAACCTCTTCTGTAGGTGTGGCCTGCTTTCTGGGTCCACTGGTGGAACCTCTCCTAACCGGTTTAGTAGATTTGACGAACCGGTTCTACCGAATAGGTGCAAACTGGTAGGAACCCACCTCTGGATCCCACCCACATCCCCAAATGCCTCTGAGTGTCAGGGTTCCAAGTGACACCCTTAACGAAAGAAGACTCCGAGGCTTGAGAGATTCCTCAGAGTTCCATTTTATTAGAAATGTCATATTGGCACATCTAGGAAAACCCGAATCTGAACGTTTCCAGGTTTACCCTACCCAACTTAAAGTTCAAGTCCCTACACAACACACACATGTCTATCCCATGGTGCAATCAAAACTGTCTCAACTGGAGATGCCTCCCAGTCACACCATTCAAGGTGAAAGGCAGGATGACCTTGAGTCTTTGACAAAGGAATGTTCTTTGACTATATCTATCTCACTCCATATAATCCCCCCTCCCAGTTTCCCACGGCAATAATGGTGGCAGGCCTGAAGGTCCCACAAAGATGGATTCCAGGCCTGACACTGAACCTTATCTCATCTCTCCTAAGCAAAAGCTTCCACTTGGTGGAGATTCTTGTGAAATAGGCATATACAATAGTTCGTTTGAACTCTATACATGTGGGTATGGTTGTTCACGTCTGATGCATTTTGAATTAAGAGTTGTATTGGGGTTGAAGTATGCAACTTTGAACTTTGGGAGAGGCAGGTTCAAGACCCTCCTCCCTTTGGAACAATCACTTTCTCACAGTTTAACTTCCCTTGTAAGGTTGTTGTTAATAGTTAAAATGGAGAGCAGATAGTAATCTGCTGCCTTGGGTGCCTAGGAAGGTGAAAGGCATTCTTATACATCAAATTAGCGCATAAATGTCAGCCTCTCCTTTGCTGCTGCTCCGGCTGCCATTGAAATGGGGAGGGGGCATGGTATTTGGGAGGGGAATCATTATGAGCTGGAGGAAGATTCTAGACACTGACCTGACCATCTTACTGCGCATGTGGAGGAAGGGAGTTTCCCACCAAGGTTAACTGTCCAACATTCCATCCTGGTGATGTTTTTTGAAGATATCTCTCACCTGACTGTTGGGTGAATTATAATTGGACTATGGACTGGGGTGCCAAGGGGGGGAGATTGAATTATACATGATATTCTTTGCTTTCACGCCTAATTAACCAGATTCAGCTTAGCTTTGCTACTGTTCATTTGTAATTAGTAAAAGTACACTTAATTTCAAACAAATGGTGTTGAGTGGTTTCTTTCTTTCCTGATTATCAAATGAAGTCACATCTGACAATAAATGTGAATCAGAGGTGGTATTCAGCTGGTTCTGACAGGTTCTGGAGAATCAGTAGCGGAAATTTTGAGTAGTTCAGAGAAGCGGTAAATAGGCTGGCCCTGCCCCCACTGTCTTCAAGTTGATCTTCTTTTGTTGCCCTGAACAGGAGATCAGAGCTGGAAAGTGGAGTGGGGAGGGAATGAGGATTTTGCACTATCCTTCCCTGCTATGCCCACAAAGCCACGCCCATAGAATCAGTAATAAAAATATTTGAATCCCACCACTGATCTGAATGATGTCAATGTCCTATCCGTATTTCTAGTTTCATTTAGATTGGTCCCCTGAAAATGTGAATAAAACCATCCCTGCTTTTTTGGGCCATCCATATATAGTGATGGGGAAAAAAAACACACCTCATTTTGAACATAGCCAATACAGTTTTTGCATTCTTGGTTGGGATTGGGGGAAAAAAAATCAAGAGTCTGATATCACCTTTTCCAACAAATTAATTTTATTAAAATTTATAAGCTTTTGTGAGCTGCCTTTTAATAAAATTAAATTGGTCGGAAAAGGTGCTGCCAGACACCTGGTTGGGAATGGTGGCTCTGACTTTCATTAATTTGAGACAATTTGATAATTTGGGTAGTCGGGGGGAGGGAAGGGAGTTGGGGTTCTAGGGGGAGGGGGGAGGGGGGAAATATAATATGTGTTAGATCTTGAAGCACATGATTGCACTTGTATACTGTGGCTTTTCAATGTTAGTGTAAAATAGGACAAGCTGAATATATTGGTAGACAATAGAGGTACACCGAAGGGAGGAGTAGAGTGAAAGAAGAAGGAGGGGTGGAGAGGGTGGGAGAGAGGATTGGAGGCAGGAGGAGAAGGTAGGGAGGGAATGTATTGGGAGAGAGGAGTGATAGAGGGGGAGGGGAAGTAGGATGTAGAGGGGTATGTTGGAAGGAAGAATGAAAGTTGGAGGGGGGTGAAAGAGGGTGTATGGTGGGTCAAAGTGGTATATTGGGTTTGTATTGTGGGGGGTATTGTCTATAAAAGCGAGGGCTGTGTTTATATTTAATGTTATATGCCCCGGTTATGCATAGTATACATGTGGATGTATGGAATGAAATGGAAATAAACGTATTTTCAACACAATAATTTGAGACAAATCACAAAGTTTGTAGCCTTCCAAGAACAAAGTTTATGAGGCCAGTTTATCCCAAGAATGGGTCTATGCAAAGATAGACCCAATGTTTATACTTTTGAGATAGGGATATTTTATGGGGGTAAATGACTCGCATGAAGTTACATTTATTTATTTTTATTAAAGAATGCAATTTTCTTAACTATCAAACCCACTCTGGCTTCTGACTGCACTTACCTGCATTCAGCCCTTGATCCAATGAGAATGATATATCCTGGCACTAACCACTTTTACTTCAAGCAGCAGTTGACTAAACTTCTATGGGAAACTTATTTACATTCCAATTAATTTGTCACTGAAACAGTGACAAAACTGGCATACTGTCACTGAGATTGCACTGACCTTTTATTAGTAAGGAAAGCCTGCATGAGACTGAGAATTCCCTTTGAGTGTCTGCCTTAGCTCAGTTCATAGCCTGGATTTGTAAAATTACAGCTGAGAATAGCTGCATTAACAATCAATAATCAAATTTATTCAGCTGAAAAGGAGGAGGAGGAGGAGGAGGAGGAGGAGGAGGAGGAGGGGAGGATGAGGAGGGGAGGAGGAGGGAGGAGGAGGAGGAGGAGGAGGGGAGGAGGAGGGGAGGAGGAGAAGGAGGAGGGAATCTCTGTTTGTATGTTATGTGAATGCCTTAACGTGACACAGGAGACAGGAGGAATTTAAATTCTATAAAAACGAATCCCATTTTTTGCTTACCGGGATGAAGCAGGGGTCCACAAATGGTTTCTTTCAAAGAAGGAAAAGCTTTATTGGAAAATAGTCCATTAATTTTCTTCAAAATCTGAAGGCATTATGATTATCTCTCCCAATCATTCATTTTCCATTTTATGGGGCTCTTTGATCCAAAGTACTGTTGCTGTGTCAGCTGGGGAGGCTTAAAAAGCACAAATCATGTTTTTCTGCTTGTTATACCTTCCCCCCTCCCGCCCCCATAGGAGCCTATATTAACAAGAGGATGGAAAAATGTGTTGGTCAGGCAAGCTGCTGCATAAAAATATTACGAACTCCGTGTTTTTTCATCATTTGAACTCCAAACATGCATTACTGCGTTGCTCAAAACAACTTTGGGAGATTTTTTTTTTCATGTTCCTTGTTAAACTTTTACCAAAATGCTACTTTAAATCATATAGATTTATAGTTGCTATCGCTATTCCAACATCTGATCTTGAAAAGTGTATTCAATTGGTTTTTTTTTAAAAAAAACACACCATTATTAGCTGTCTCTGGCCACTAAACTTATTTTTTCTCTATTAAATTTTTATCACACCTTTATTGCTTCATTTATTTTATCAATAATTGAGGCAGCAAATGTACATCATACTCCTTCCTCCCCTATTTTCCTCACAACAGCACTCTTGTTGAGACTAACCGAAGATCAGCCAGCCAGCTTTCATGCCTAAGGACAGACTAGAAATCACAAGTGTCCTGATTTCTAAGGCTTCGCCACTAAACCAACACCCCTCTCTAGTTTCTCTCTTATTGTTGTTAATGGAGATTTTGCACTAACCTTCTCCTGGAGTGGGGAGGGAACGGAGATTTTACAGTATCCTTCCCCTGGAGTGAATGGAGATTTTGCAGTAACCTTCCCCTGGAGTGGAGAGCGAATGGAGATTTTGCAGTAACCTTCCCCTGGAGTGGAGAGCGAATGGAGATTTTGCTGTAACCTTTCCCTGTAGTGTGGAGTGAATGGAGATTTTACAGTATCCTTCCCCTGGAGTGGAGAAGGAATGGAGATTTTGCAGTAACCTTCCCCTGGAGTGGAGAGCGAATGGAGATTTTGCAGTAACCTTCCCCTGGAGTGGAGAGCGAATGGAGATTTTGCTGTAACCTTCCCCTGTAGTGTGGAGTGAATGGAGATTTTACAGTATCCTTCCCCTGGAGTGGAGAAGGAATGGAGATTTTGCAGTAACCTTCACCTGGAGTGTGGAGTGAATGGAGATTTTGCAGTATCCTTCCCCTGGAGTGGAGAAGGAATGGAGATTTTGCAGTAGCCTTGCCCTGGAGTGGAGAAAGAATGGAGATTTTACAGTATCCTTCCCCTGGAGTGGAGAAGGAATGGAGATTTTGCAGTAACCTTCCCCTGGAGTGTGGAGTGAATGGAGATTTTGCAGTATCCTTCCCCTGGAGTGGAGAAGGAATGGAGATTTTGCAGTATCCTTCCCCTGGAGTGGAGAAAGAATGGAGATTTTACAGTATCCTTCACCTGGAGTGGAGAAGGAATGGAGATTTTGCAGTAACCTTCCCCTGTAGTGTGCAGTGAATGGAGATTTTGCAGTATCCTTCCCCTGGAGTGGAGAAAGAATGGAGATTTTACAGTATCCTTCCCCTGGAGTGTGGAGTGAATGGAGATTTTGCAGTATCCTTCCCCTGGAGTGGAGAAGGAATGGAGATTTTGCAGTAGCCTTGCCCTGGAGTGGAGAAAGAATGGAGATTTTACAGTATCCTTCCCCTGGAGTGGAGAAGGAATGGAGATTTTGCAGTAACCTTCCCCTGGAGTGTGGAGTGAATGGAGATTTTGCAGTATCCTTCCCCTGGAGTGGAGAAGGAATGGAGATTTTGCAGTATCCTTCCCCTGGAGTGGAGAAAGAATGGAGATTTACAGTATCCTTCCCCTGGAGTGGAGAAGGAATGGAGATTTTGCAGTAACCTTCCCCTGTAGTGTGCAGTGAATGGAGATTTTGCAGTATCCTTCCCCTGGAGTGGGGAGTGAATGGAGATTTTGCAGTAACCTTCCCCTGGAGTGGGGAGTGAATGGAAATTGTGCAGTAACCTTCCCCTGGAGTGTGGAGTGAATGGAGACCTTCCCCTGGAGTGGAGAGGGAATGGAGATTTTGCAGTAACCTTCCCCTGGAGTGTGGAGTGAATGGAGATTTTGCAGTAACTTTCCCCTGGAGTGGGGAGGGAATGGAGATTGTACAGTATACTTCCCCGCCATGCCCACCAAGCCACACCATGTTCACCAAGCCATGCCCACAGAACCCGTAGCAAAAAAAAATTGAATCCCACCATTGATGCAGATAATTTCTCCATGGCTTTTGTAGAGATAGCTTTTCTCCTTGGTATAATATCTGTGGTACATGCAATAGCCTACTAGTGCCAAGGTGCTAATTATATATTGAGGATCTACTGACCGATGAGTATTCCTTTCTCTCCCCTCCCCCGGGGAAAAGCATTCTTTTTACATATTTTGTTAGATCTGTCATTGGCCTTTCACACCAAAAAGGATGCTTGTAAGATGTGACAGAGATGCGGCAATTACGTTTTTTCCCCTACTAGAGAGATCAGAGCAATTTGTGACAGGTGACTCTGTTCTTGACATTAAGGAAGGGAGAAGATTAGAATTTTAAAAGCAGTCTTTGAACAAAAGAAAAAAAGAAAAACTTGCCAAGCAGCTCCTGATTGTCACATGTGGGCCTTTCAATCTCTGTCCCCAGAACCTCACCGGAGAAATTAAGGATATGCTTGATGGTTCGGGGTCTTGCACTCCAATTCCTAACATTGCCAACTATCATCTGGAAAGTGATCGTCTGTGGAACGATATGAGTTCATTTAGATTCCCTATGTCATTTAGAGCCATGGAAGATTAGGTTTCTAAGCGGCCCAATATCTCCTTCGCATATTCTTCTTCTAATGGGATATATATGTCATCATCTGCCAGCATTACCCCTCTGGATCTACGTAGGACAAGCAAGCCAAACGCTGTGCAAAAGAATTAACGGATTCACGCTCGACATCAGGGCTCAAAGCAAGGACAAAATAGTACTAAGAACATTTCAGCCTCCTAGGGAGGGGAAGGGGGAGAGATTTCTGAACTCCCATGCATTAAAGTATTTCAGGCTACCTTAGAAGATCCCAGAAAAGGCAATAGGTGTTTCAAATGGTGTAATTGTTTATAAAGGGAGACGGTGGCTCAGTGGCTCAGACTCTGAGCTTGTCAATCAGAAAGGTCTGCAATTCGAACCTCTAGCACCCCATAATGGAGTGAGCTCCCGTGACTTGCCCCAGCTTCTGCCAATCTAGCAGTTCTAAAGCACGTAAAAATGCAAGTAGAAAAATATGCACCACTTTGGTGGGAAGTGTTCTGACCCCCCCTCGTCCCACACCAACACACTCCGAGCCAAAGATAAGTTACGGCATTTAATTAACAGACAGACAGGTCCTTGGCAGCAAACTGGCACAGACAAGCTTGGGCAGCAATCCAGCATAGATAAACCGTGGCAGCAATCCAGGCTGCCAAGCTCACAATAATGTTCTCTGACATTAGTTCCTGCGTTGACTTCTGCAAAAGGGGTGTGTGCACAAGCATCCCTTTTAGTCTGGAGAGGAGCCTAATTACCACCAGCTGAGTGCAATTACCCCCTTTAATTGCGTAATTGGTCCTTACGCCTATTAGCTCTCCGGTGCAGGAACAACTCCCTTGGCTCCTCCCCTCTGCTGATGTCCGGATCACACTCCCTTGTCTCTTCTCCACTGGTCCAAGGCTCAGCGCCTCCTGTGGCCAACCAGCCTCTCTGCACTCTGCTCAGAGTCCAGGGTCCTCCACATCCTCCAAAGCCGACTCATAGGACCCCTCGCTGTCGGTCTGGTGGCAGCTCCAACAGCTCCTGCTGGGCCACACAAAGAAGTAACATTCATGCTCCTTCTGCATTTAGTCATGCCGACCACATGACCACAGAGACATCTTCGGACAGCGCTGGCTCTTTGGGTTTGAAATGGAGAGGAACACCGCTTTGAGAGCAACCGTTTGTCCTATTCAGCACAGGAACCAACAGAACAAGTATAGATTTCAATGCATAGTTAGCATAGAAAACAATCTCAACCAGCCTGCTCTATACTGCACAAGCCAGCAGGAGGCTGAGAAAATGTCTAAAGACCCCTCATATGCTGGACATAAATTGTTTTAAAACTCCTCCCCTCAGGACGCCATAATAGATCATTGCATGCCAAAAAAATAGACACAAAGACAAATCCTCCCCATGCCATCACTCTGCTAAACCTAAATCCCACAGCATGGTCTTATGCCCAAGGATAAGTAGTAGGGATATTACTAGTATCCTTCTCATCTTTCCTATTACCTACTTCTACTGGTATCTTAGGTAGATACCAGAGCAGTGATTAAAATGCAGTACTGCAGGCTACTTCTACTGCCTGCCGGCTGCCTGCAATTTGGCAGTTCAAATCTCACCAGCTCAAGGTTGACACAGCCTTCCATCCTTCTGAAGTGAGTAAAATGAGGACCCAGATTATTGGGGGGAAATATGCTGACTCTGTAAACCACTTAGAGAAGGCTGTAAAGCACTGTGAAGCGGTGTATGAGTCTAAGTGACGTTGCTATTATGATTATCACTTTGTTCTTTGTATGATTATCACTTTGTTGTTTCTATGTAAACTGAGAGCTGATACACTGGAGACAGGTTCCTTGTGTGTCGAATCACGCTTGGCCAAAAAATAACCTTCATTCATGTAACCTGCATCTGAATAACCATCCTGCCTATCCTCTTTTCTCCCATCACAATTTAGATCCACTCCATGCATCTGAGGATCTGAACAATAGTTCGCACATGCTTTTAATAAAATTTGCTAGCCTAAGTACCTCCTGCTTAGTGGTTCACAATCCAGCTCATGGAAGGTCATCAGGAGGAAACAGAAGACCTCAAAGTAGTCCCTTTACAGTGATAATGCCTGCCCCAAGAAGGCAGGATGGCCTTCAGTAGCACAATGCATAGTACTACCAATAACCCTTCCTTAGAGGCAGTAGGTCCACCCTTCATTTTATAGCCTACAGAGAACACTTTAAAGTGGCTCCCCTGTGTAACATCTTGTGAAAAGGAAAAGTAGTAATTTCATGTCTAAGAATGCCACAGCCATTTGACAAGTCACCGCTGAGAAGGCTGTATATCCCAGGGAGCCTGAAGCAGCTGTTCAACGTGGCAGTTCAAGGTGGCACTAAAAGGTAAAGGTTCCCCTCACACATATCGCTAGTTGTTCCTGACTCTAGGGGGCGGTGCTCATCTCCATTTCAAAGCTGAAAAGCCAGCGCTGTCCGAAGACGTCTCCGTAGTCATATGGCCAGCATGACTAAGCACCAAAGGCTCACGGAACGCTGTTACCTTCCCACCAAAGGTGATCCCTATTTTTCTACTTGCATTTTTACATGCTTTCAAACTGCTAGGTTGGTAGAAGCTGAGACAGGTAATGGGAGCTCACTCCGTCATGAAGCACTAGGGATTCGAACTGCTGAACTGCTGACCTTTCTAATCAAGAAGCTCAGTGTCCTAGCCACCCGAAGGTGGCACTACGCAGACTAATCACATGGTTCTCATACAGGGTAAATGAGATTATGCAGAGAGTTGACAAAGAATAAGAAATAAGCCAAATACATTTTTTAAGGGAAAGAATATAGCTAACACTAATTGATAAAACCAGCACCTCTTATATCAGTCTTTACCTTTCTATCCTCAACCCCTGCTTCTTCTATGCCTATGAATTGTTGCAGGCATTTCTGGTTTTTTTGGTCAAGAACTCATCAGTGTGTGTGTGTGTGTGGTGTGTGTGTGTGTGTGTGTGTTTGTAGATTTTCACGGGTGTAAGTATGCTGGTCTTGTTGTATTCAGATCTTTTCCTGTGTAAGATTGAGATTGTCTTGGCAATGTTTCAGCGCGGTCTCACTCGCCATCTTCAGGCTGGTGTTTTCGGCTGAAAGCGTGGTCGGAGCTGCCATCTTTCTATAAATCTTGGTGGGGGGTGTCTCTCTTTGGATTAGGTTGATAATTGTGTTTTTTTGGGGGGGATCTGTTGGAAATTAATACGTTTGTGAGAGTGTGTAATTCAGTTTTCAGGTGGTCTTTGTCAGCTAGGCGTTTGGTTCTGGATATGAGGGTCTTGGCTACGGAGTTGATCTGTGCAGGGTGGTGATATAGATATCATCTCTAATCCAAAAGGAGAAACCCCCAAAAAAACCGAGACACAGAACAGGACAACGGCATCGCCCTCCTCCCTTACATCAAAGGCAGCACGGATAAAATCAGCAACATTCTCCACAAACACAATGTCAAAACAGCCTTCAGCACTGATCAAAAAATAGCCAACATCTTAAGAAACCCCAAAGACAAAATCCAGCTAGAAAACCAAGGAGTCTACGAAATACCATGCAAAATCTGCCCTACCACATACATTGGACAAACTAATAGGAGAATAAATGCACGCATCGCAAAACACAAGAACGCAGTCAGAAAAAAGAAAAGAAAACTTTCTCCCCTTTCCAGCACCTTAAAGCAACAGGACATGAAATTTATTTTGAAGGAACCAAATTAATCTCCAAAAATGAACACTTCAACAAGAGAATAATTATGGAAACCATCAAAATAGAAAAACACTCCCACAACATGAATAAACATGATGCTACCTCCTGCCTACCAGACATCTGGAAACCAGCCCTAGTCAACAAATGAGCCCCATTCACCACCCAGGTCATTACAACACAAAAGAACCACAGACACACAGCCAGCACCTCAGCCACACAAGATGATATGAAACCGACCAATCTACAAACAAACTCCATCTATCAATCAGGATGCAACTACACAGCGAATCAACCCACTTACAGCAACAAAGCCAGCACTCCACACACACACACACACACACACACACACACCAAGATTTATAGAGAGACGGCAGCTCCAACCACACTTTACTCGCACAAGCATGAAGCCAAAAGCACCAGCTTGAAGATGGCGAGTGGGACCTCGCCGAAATGTTGCCAAGACAATCTCAATCTTACACAGGAAAAGACCCAAATACAACAAGACCAGCGTAAATGCATTCACACATGGGCACACACACACATACACACATATGTGTGTATATATGTGTATGTATGTATGTACATATGTATGTATATATACACAGTCATACATATACACACACATACACACATACACACACACACAGAGAGAAGAGACAGACACAGAGACACACACACATACATATACATACATACACACAGAGAGACACACACACAAACACACACACACATAGAAAATCTTCCTCTTCTTCTTGACCCAGTGATTCTTCCTTCTTAAATCTGTTTTGCTGTTCAAACTTCATTTATTTCTTGACAGTATCAAACCACCATAGCATACTTTTTTTGTATGGGTTAATCACTTTTGTAGTCATTCAACCCCAATTCATTCTTACCTCTGTCTCTTCTTGTTCCCACTGCATTCAACTTGTCAGAATATCTTCCGTGACATACTCAATTCATTTCTATATAACAAGGTAGACAAAATCATGCTTTTATTCATAGCAATTTTTTGGCCAATATTTATTTTCATACTAGATCATGTATTTCTGATTACTTTTTTTTAATTATTTGCATATATTAAAATTACTCTATTCAGTTCCCATCTCATTTTGCCATACACCATTCCCTTCCTTCCTCCAGTTTTTCACTATTTATATGCAGAATAACTTGCTGCATAGAAGTTCACTCCTTTTGTTGTTGTTGTGTTGTTGTGAAGACAATTTGGTCCTTGATACATTCATTTTCACATCCGCACTCTTCAATGCCTCATATAATATAGCCACTGCAAATTATTCAGTGTGTCAGCCAACAATGTAGCTTCATTTGCATGCAAAATCATACACACATATTCATATTCCCAGATGTGAGTGGCCAGGCCAGTGATGGGGGAGCAGGGGGGAAGATAGTGGAATAACAGGCTGTTGTGATCTTCCTTCTCTTGTGGATATATTTTGCCTTCCTTCCTGATAGTCCCAAGGAAGAAGAAATGACATGGCTTCCACCTCATGATTAAGTCCTTGATTATTGGTCTATGGATTTCCCATTGTGGAATAAAGCAGGGTGAAATCTACTTACCTTCGCTACCAGTTCGTGAATGTGAGTGTGCATGGATGCATGCACTCTCTGCTTGCATGTGCCACCTCTGCGCATGCGCAGGACCTTCCACGCATGCACAGAGTGTCAAAAGAGATGTGATCATCCAGGTGGGTGGGCAGAGCCTGCTACTGAGCGTCCCTGCAAAGGTAAGTAGAACAGTGAGGGGGGGCGCAATCCGTTGTGCCAAGCGATTTAGATTAGCTAGAAAGCAGGAAATCGTGCTTTCCAGCTAATATAAATTGTGCATCATAGTTGGTTGTCAGAAATATCTGTTCACCCGAACAGGTAGCATTTTTTTACTACCAGTTCAGGCAAATCAATCTGAAGCGGTAGCATTTCACCTCTGGAATAAAGGTTGATTCTTCTTTTGGTTGAGGGTTAGAAGAGGAATTGGTAGGAGGGGGAGGGAAAAGGGGCCCTCTACAGTTGATGGGAGCAGCAGGGAAAGGCTACTTCTGAATCTGGTATGTGAGAGTGTGCTGGAGCTAAGTGGGAGTGTGATGTATTTCAATGGGCCTGGTTTCTGTGATGGAGTTGCTGTTGGGAGGAGGAGGAGGGTAGGGATGGAACAATACATGGGAAACAAGAAGTGAGCTGGACCATCACCTTATACTAGTTTTATATTCCCTGGTCTCAGGCTCCAGTACCTTATCAGAAGACCTTCAGAGGCTCTGGCTTTTGGCTGTCGCTACTTTTGCTGTTCTCATAGGTCTTCAATTTTCCTTCACTCGAAATGAGGTCTAAGGCAGCTCAGAATATCATGCCACTATGATGGCTTTATCCAAACCACACTTGATTGGGTGTCTGATGGAGCAGTGGGGGCTGAAATTGGGGAATCTGATTTGAAATTGTGGGAGTTCCCTTGTCATGGTTAGAACGAATTCCAGAACACTAGTGTTACTATTCACTGCAGAGATGCTGAACCCATTAGATTGACCTCCTGAGCAACTGATAGGCCCAGATGGTGTTCTTGTTGATCTGCTGTATGTCCATCCAATCCTTGGCCACGGCTTAGAATAAGTTGGATGATGTTTTAGATTGGATAGTATCCATGCAACTTCTCCTCTCTTGAGGATGCTGTTACTGCCCATGGTTTACAGAGGAAGATGAAAGAGATCGCTGGTACTCAACAAAGGTGAACTCAACAGAACATGACTTAGAGCTGCTATTAAAACCTATTTTCTGGTGAAAAATGAAGCAAACTATCTGCATTTCTCCACTTTTATTGCATCTACAGATAGCTGCCCTGTTCAGATGATATGAGCTTTCTTGGGAGTATGGGGAGGAATGTGCTCAGTATCTGTCAAAAAAAGTCACTGGAAGTTTTTTTTTAGAGCTGAATGCCAATCTTGTTTCAAGTCTGGAGCTGCTTGAGGAGGAATCTTTCCCAGTTATCTAGGAGTGGTTTGCGTTTGTTGAGCTGAAGGAATTAACAGGTTCCTTAGGACTATGAGCAAAACCACCTGGTCTTTAGGTCCATTTCCTTCTTGGCTTGTTTAAAGAGGTCCAAGGTTTGTCATATGCGATAAACTAGTCTAAGCAAGATATTGACTAATATGATACTGTGTTATAATAAATCGCAATAGCAGTTGACTTATATACCGCTTCATAGGGCTTTCAGCCCTCTCTAAGTGGTTTTCAGAGTCAGCATATTGCCCCCAACAATCCGGGTCCTCATTTTACCCACCTCGGAAGGATGGAAGGCTGAGTCAACCTTAAGCCGTGAGATTTGAACAGCCGAACTGCAGAACTGCAGTCAGCTGAAGTAGCCTGCAGTGCTGCACTCTAACCACTGTGCCACCTCGGCTTAATATCTGACAGACAGGAAAAGGAAGGAAGGGTTATGTGGTCCCATCCAATAATTTTCTTCAGACAATAATGTATAAAGTTAAGCAAGTTTTCCGAAAGACTAGGTCTCAATGTATAAATTAGCAGTTGACTCATTGACTCACAAAATGGGTCTTTCTTATTTCAGCTCTAATCTGGTGTAAAGAAGGATATTACAAAATTAGAGAACATTCCAGAAATAGGTAAATAAAATACTGCATAAATAAATATTGGTAGAACACATGCAAATGTTTGCCTGTGGAACAGTTATCTCCTGTTATCATTGTCTCATTGGAATCTGAGACCAGATTGATATGCCTCTATCCGTCTCCAGGATCTAGGGATACCCTTAAATACCTTTCTAAATTTAGGCTTGGAAGAAGGTGGGATGAGGGATGTCCACTGACATTGATGGTTGAAATTAAATAATCCCATTTCTCACTGCAACTGCAAGTATTTGATTAAGTGCAGTTTTTAAGGGCAACGTTTAAATGAATACAGGATTTTCCCTGCATAGCATGAACCTTTCATTCTAGTTTTGAATGTCCAATTGCACTGAATGAATATGCTCAGTAAAAGTTGCCAGAAGTACTTTTAATTTTGCTGCTGGGAACTATTGTTTGTGTTATCTGTAAAATTATGTTTGGAGCTCCGGGGGTAGTTACATTGCAAAACGGCCCTGCGACGGATGAAAAGTTACACAACTTTGTTCTCAATTAGAATTTTTTTCAGCATTGTGGGAGTGTATGGAAGATTGCACTTCAAAAGGATTCGGTGGTAGGTTCCACCCATGGTTGAAATTCCTTTATAAATGTGTTTATTAAGCCTGTGATACTTTAGTAATACCGCCTCAGTGGGAGTTTTTACATGAATAAGGATGTCAGGATCAAACATACAGAAGCTTTCTGAACTGAATTTATGCAGGTATAATAATGGATGCACTTCATAAACTATCTCACAGGCTCCTGAATATTGATAGTCTCCCCAGGATTAAGAAATCCTTCCACTTGCAAGCTTCTCAAGCCCTTGCTATGTATATCGTTGCACATGAACACTTTGTTTTCATGTTTTATTTACCCTTGTTATCTAGGACAGTAAGCAAAGACAGGGCTGTGCTTCATGCAGAGAGAACTTAGGTACTTTGCTAATTGATCTAAACAAAATGTTATATTCAATCAAATGCAATCAATCTGAATGATTTCTTTGGGCTATACACAGGGGTGAAATCCTCCTGGTTCGGCCAAACCGGCAGGGACGATTGGCATCAGTTCTCTGAACTGCTGGCAGAAATGCCCGCCTGGTTGCCTGGTCACCCTGTCGCCGCTCACCTCTTCCAGCAACTCGACCTGCCCACCCAATCCAAACATTTCTCCTCCCATTCAGAGCAGCCTGCTGCAGCCTGTTACACAGACACACACAGACAGAAAGCCAGCCAGACAGACAGACAGCCAGACAGCCAGACACCACACACATACATACATACATACATACATACATACATACACATACACATACATTTGTGCTGATAAATAAATAAAAGGAGACTAGTATAGATCTATTTCAAGCTATTTAGCTCTCATCAGCTAGCCATACCCTTACTGGGATTAGAACCTGTGCTGTATTACATCTTAGGCAGATGTGTTAACCACTAAGCCACAAGGTCCTTCTCCGTTATCAGTTGAGCCAGGGAGATAGGTATGTATTAAGTGTTACAACCCCTGGTATGCCCAAATATGGGAGGAAGCCCACTGCTTCCACTCTCTGTCCATCGGCTCGTCACAAGAGACCATCCAGACAGAAACCCAATATTTTTACTGTTGCCTTTGTTACATTTGTGTTGCATTTGTGCTGATAAATAAATAAAGGGAAACTAGTATAGATCTATTTCAAGCTATTTAGCTCTCATCAGCTAGCCATACCCTTACTGGGATTTGAACCTGTGCTGTATTACATATTAGGCAGTTGTGTTAGCCACAAAGCCACAGGGTCTCCTCCTTTATCACAAAATACATGCATACATATACATATACATATACATATACATATACATATACATATACATATACATATACATTTATATTTATATTTATATATGATAAAGCTGATAAAGGAGGAGACCCTGTGGCCTAGTGGCTAATATAACTGCCTAATATGTATTAATGCCCAGGTTCGAATCCCAGTAAGGGTATGGCTAGCTAATGAGAGCTAAATAGCTTGAAATAGATCTATACTAGTCTCCCTTTATTTATTTATCAGCACAAATGCAACACACACACACACACACACACACACACACACACACGTATTTATTTATTTATCTATCTATCTATCTATCTATCTATCTATCTATCTATCTATCTATCTATCTATTTATTTATTTATTTCAGTACTTACCAGATTTTCTCTCCAGCCTATTCTGGTGCATGAAGATGCCATTGCCAATGATCCAATAGTCCCAGTCCTGGCTCCCAATTGCTGTAATCTCGGAGCTAGGAAAAGGCTCACAATTACTACTCCAGCCTGAACAGCGAACTATTTAATTGGAACAATAAATTAGAACAACAAATTACTTTTTATACAGTAAGAAAAAAACAAATAAGAAATATGTTGTTTTTCTGGCCACCAAGGAACAATTCAAACTGTAATGTTGGAATTGATTCTCATGCCATCTTAATGCCACCTAAATATCCCAAGGAATTAAAGATGACGATGGCTTAAATGTTTACCTCTGGGGTGGCCTTAGAGAAGAAAGGGAACTAAGGGATGGAATTCAAAGTCTCAGGGTGATTCTGGGTGCCACTTTAGAGAAACCGAGGAAGGGCTAGGACTGTGATGGAGAACCTGTGGCACACGGAGCCCTCTCTGTGGCCCCGCAAGACATCGCCCCAACTCAGTTCCACTGCACATGTGCAGCACCTTCCACCAATCAGTTGATTTTTGGGTCTCTGCCACGCATGAGCAAGGGGGGCATGCATGGGAGCATAGCAGGGTTCAGTACACACCCCCAATGGCCCATTTTTGGTACTAGGAGGCTTCAGGGAGGCCTGGTGGCCCAAATCGCGGCACGGGGAGGTCATGCACATGTGTGGGGGGAGCACAGGAGAGTCATGTATATGCACAGGGGAGCTTGGGGTAGCACATGCATGTGCAGGGGGAGGGGTGCATTGCTTCATGGTGTGGGCACACACAAACACATTATTCAGCACGCAAGGACAACAATGCTAGCCACCACTGGGCTAGGATGATGTGGGTCAGCATAGATGGAAAGGAACAAGAGAAGCCAGAGGCCAAATGAATGGTCAAATTGGTAGAAGGAACATTTTTAGGGAAACTGTAGATAGGATAGAGATAGGTTGGAGACCACTTGACATGGCCAAGTTAGAAGTTGGGTATTAGTAGATAGCTGAAAAACAGGAGGAAAACAAGGGACTGAGTGAGTGGATTTGAGGATTTGAATCACAGAATTAAAGGATGGAGAAGTTTTATATTCTGGAGAGGAGAACTTGAGTCTCTTATTTTAAGGTACTCAGTCTATTGCAACCAATATTTTATGATTGGGCACCATATGATGGCACCAAAATGTGTTTTTTTTAAATTTCCAATGTGTCAGTACCCCATGAAGATGAATTAATAAATGACAACAATAAAATATGAATTTAGACCAGGTGTTGGGAATCTGAGGAGCCTCAAGTCCAGCGAAGTATATATTGCATGGCCAGTCTTGAGGGCTTGTTTAGTTATTTATTTAATATATTTGTATGCCAACTCAGTCAAAATAGACTGTTAGGTATGCTCCCCATTGGGAGAGCGAGTACGTTCAGCGAAGCGTTGTGAGAGTTGTGTTGGAGAACACAAAAACCATCATACAGAGACACTGCAGTTTAGGTAGGCTTTTACTTTCGTGGAAATAGAGGTATCAGAGTCCATCAAACAGTCCAAGTCATACACGGATAAGATAGTCAGTCATCAATGTCTTTCAGTTAAGGGATAATCCAAATAACATAGTCCAGTAATCATACAAACAGTCTGGTACACAAAGTTTGCTAGCAGTTGCAAAACTTACAATAGCTCACGGCACTCAGATCAGATCAGCCCAGCATCTAACGAACAGAGAGAGCTAACAGTCATTCTGGCTCCCTCTAATGACCAATTGAGGAAAACATCAACCAATCACATTTTACAGTATGAATTAAAGAAACAGGTACAACATTGTTACATGATTTATATATTGCCAACCCAACCGTTAGATTATATTCCTATCATAGACCTTTAGCGGTTACACAGAATAAATACGGTAGGAATTAAAGAATTACAAAATCATTAAAATAGAAGCCAGATAACATAAACCACATATAAAATAAACAAAATACAGATTGCTAAGAAAATTAAAACTGAAATTCAACAGCTTTTAGAGAAACACAGGTTTCCTCCTACCTACTCCTTTCTAGAGAAAGGATGGTGGAGTGGCCAAATAAAAGTTGAATGTGGGAAAAAGGAATTTAAGGGGAAAATCCTGAAAAAAATGAAATAATGCTCAATTCAAGAAACGGGGATTGGTGCAAGGATAAGAAATTAGAAGAATCCAAAAGTCACAAACAATTCCTTCCTCAACAAAAATACATTGCAGATGAAACAGAACTAACCAACAGCAGATATCTAAATTCAGCAGGTGTAATTTATGAGACCTTGTGGTTACTCAATCTTCCGTGACTCAAGTATAATCTTATGATGTAATGATCACCACCGATGATTGGCTGTTTTCAAATTGAAATAAAAATGTTGCACTGGCTAAATTCTCCCTTGTTATCCGGAGTAACAGAATACATTTCTAGGTTTTTTTTTAATGTTTGTGTAACAACCATATTTTAGTTTTAACATAATGACCTGATTCACAGAACATCTAAGACAATGATTGGGTTCCAACAATATACTGAATGAGTTATTACATCGCTCTATGGTGTATGAACTATGGTGGTGCAGTGTTTAGAATGAAGAACTGCAGGCTAATTCTGCTGACTACCAGTAGTTCAATCCTCATTGGCTCAAGGTTCACTCAGCCTTCCATCCTTTCGAGGTCAGTAAAATGAGGACCTGGATTGTTGGGAGCAATATGCTGACTCTCTAAACCACTTAGAGAGCATCGTAAACTAGTGTGTAGCTGTGTATAAGTCTAAGTGCTATTGCTATGGTAGTCCCTGGTATATTGTGAAAACCACATCATTGCCGCCTCACTCTGATCTTCCAAAACTACTGGGACCCAGATGTGGATCTTGTCACTTAAAAAGGAATTTTCTTTTGCCTTGGTATTTTCGATTCAACTAATTCCCACTAATTCCTTGGTCAGTTCGATTCAACTAATTCCCACTAGAAATTTTGCAGCAGAGCCTAACGTCCATCAGTGAGCATTAAATTTGTTAAAGAGCATTTTGCACTGAGATAGATTTAGATACTCTTATATTAACTTTTATGTTTCCCTGTATTTTTTTTTTTAAAAAATGCGGTTAGATAAAACATTATTGTTTTTGTGAAAATTCACCTGCTTAAAACACAGGAGGACTGTGGTAATGATCATCCGGGCCTACCTCAAATTATGTTCATATAGACAAAAGACAATGAGAAAAAAAGAATTTTTAAATCTGCTGTATCTCCTGCATGACATTTCAAACCATTGTGGCTGGAGGAGCAAACATTTTATTTGAAAAAGCCTTGGAAAACTATTTTTAAATGAGGGTAGCAAGTTCAGGTTGCTGTAATCTATAGCAATATGTAAGTGAGCTCAGGCTCTTATTTCAGGAAGACACACAAAAATTAAAATGCAATTTATATTCAATCGTAACTGCACTATCTAAAGCCAAGATGCATCTTGAGCAGAGATATAAGGTACAGTTAAACTGTGGCTCACTTATCTCTTCTTGTTTTCTCATTTCTTTCATGTAACTCTGTGTATCTTTCTATTGGACTGTTTGATGATGACTTATATAGCAGTCCTCCAGAAGAGCAATATCTGGAGCTCACCTGTTGAACACCTGTTATCTGTCCTTCTTCCATCCTTCATGTTTTCTAAAGTCTGCCTTTGGAGTATCACAAATGATCAGAAGACAAAGCAGCAAAGGAAGCAGGAAGCTGAGATGTTCACATCGAGTTTAGATTTCTTTTCAAGGCATGATTGTTTTGCGAGATGAAATGTCATTAAATAAAGCAGTGATGTTTGCAGGCTGATGGAATTTGATCATTTCTCTTGCAATATCCATAATGAGGCCAGTTGATTTAAGTCAGAGGTGGGTTCCTACCAGTTCGCACCTATTCGGTAGAGCCGGTTCATCAAATCTACCGAACCGGTTAGAAGAGGTTCCACCAGTGGACCTGGAAAGCAGGCCACACCTACAGAAGAGGTTCCAAAATTTTTGAAACCCACCATTGACAGACAGACAAACACACACACACACACACAGACTCACACAGAGAGAGAAAGAGAAAGAAAGGAAAAAAAAATAAAAATAAAGAAAAAAGAAAGAAAAAGTGAAGAGAGATGAAAGAAAAAGGAAAAAGGGACAGAGAGACAAAATGAGGAAAGAGAGAGAGAGAGAGAGAGAGAGAGAGGGAACACATGGCCGGCAAGCCACTCCCAGCAGGTCACATGGCTGGCAAGCCACTCCCACAAAGGAGGCCACACCCACAGAGTAGGTTCGAAATTTTTTTGAAACACACCACTGATTTAAGTTATCCTAATCTAAATGCACAGCAGTACAGATTCACTCATCCTGGCAGTTGTCTAACACAAATGTTGTGATAAATTTCTTCCAGGTCAATAGATAGATCTGCTTCTGTGTATTTTTTATTATTCCAATAAATATTATTCAACCATTATTTAGAACGGTACCAATACTCAAGCATTCCTAGGTCTCCCAAAGCCATCCTTATTCGATTTCCTTATTGATTATTTAAACGCAAATGGAATAAACAACACTTTATTCCTCCAAGTTTCCCCCTCTTTGCCTTTGTTTTTTTTGCTGGATTTAGAAGCTGGCCAACTCCGATTGACTCTTACAGCTGGAGTGGTTTACATTTCCAAATGTGGGACACAGTAAAATGGAAGGGAGGAAAAAAAGGACATATCCATCCAAAATAAAATAATTAGTGCAACAATTATCTTTAGCTTTGGGATTTTTTTTTTTTCTTTAACCAGAAAGCTGAAGAACAAGCCTTAGGTTCAAATGAGAAGGTCTCGAGCAGAGGTCTCCAACCTGAGTAGTTTAGTGGACGTCACCTCCCAGAATTCCCCAGGCTGACTGAAAACATTCTGTATACTGGACTGGTAAGAGAAGAAAAATAATGTGAGAGTTGTAGATACAGGTGATAGATCTACTGTAGATCTAGGACGCTAGTTATTCGCTGAAAGAAATGCCCATTTTTAACGTGCTTGATGTCATTGGATGTCTTGTTTAGAAGAATATATTACATAGCCTCTGGTTAAATGTTTAGAAGCTATTCAGTGCAGATAATAAACCATCAATACATTTAAAACCTCAGCATGAATAATTCACCCATGTTCCCTGCCAAAAGTTCTGAAGAAGGCTATGGCAGCTATTAGAATAGAACACATCCTACTTGTGTTTCATGTAATGTTTCCGACACACAGTATTACACCACATTATATTCCATTAAGTTGGCAGAGGTTTTAACTGGAAGAGACATGATATGTTTTGTTAATGGCCCACCCTTGCGATGTTTCCCATCAAATATGCAACCTTACACATACAAGTGGTAGGAAGAAGTGAAACATAATAAAGACTGAGTGCCATGTGCATGTGATTTAATTTCGTGGCTGGCCAACAAATTGAATTTGTTTTGGCTGCGTCGCAAACTCCCCCCCCCCCCAACTCCACTGATAATGAATACAAATTTACTGTGCACTTTCAAATGCGGCAAATTGCCCTATAAGTGGATGATGCTGTCAATGGTAAACCGGGATGCACTCTGATAATCAGGATTTGACATTTAGCAGAACAGCAGATCTGGAACAGCTTCAAGTCTGCTGGAAAAATAAGCATGATACCCAGATGAAGTTTCTTGCTGCATCCAGAAAGGAAACTTGGCTGAAGAAGTTAGTCAGAAGGCTAGCTATCGGTCAGGATATACCACTGATTTCAAGGAGAGGACTGTAGATGGATGGATGGATGGATGGATGGATGGATGGATGGATGGATGGATGGATGGATGGATAATAAATAAATTAGCAAACAAATAGAAAAATAAGGTCACAATCATAGACATCGCAATACCAGGTGATAGCAGGGTCTCCGAGAAGGAACATGAAAAAATCGCAAGATACCAGGACTTAAAAATCGAAATCCAACGACTATGGCACAAACCAGCAGTGGTAATTCCAGTGGTAATTGGCACACTGGGTGCTATTCCAAAAGCACTGGAATTACATTTAAAACAGTTAAAAATTGACAAAATCACCATCATCAAATGCAAAAAGCCGCACTGCTTGGATCTGCATGCATATTATGAAAATACGTTACGACGTCCTAGGCCCCTGGGTGGGGCCCGACTAGTAACCAATGCCAAATCCAGCGAAACAACTGGCCGCTGTGATACAATTGTATAATAATAATAAAGCAAAGAAACAAATAATACATAAATAAATGCATAATAAACAAATAAATAAATAAATAAATAATAAATATAAATAAATAAATACAAATAACAAACTAACAAACAAGCAAATGACACTTGCTCCTGGGGAAGAAAGTGATGACAAATCTAGATGGCATATTAAAAAGCAGACATCACCCTGCCAACAAAAGTGTATAGTCAAGGCTATGGTTTTCCCAGTTGCAATGTATGGCTGTGAAACTTGGACCATAAGAAAGGCTGAGCATCAAAGAATTGAACAATGGTGCTGGAGAAGACTCCCGCAAGTCCCTTGGACTGCAAGGCGATCAAACGGGTCAGTCCTAGAGGAGATCAACCCTGGCTGCTCTTTAGAAAGCTAGATCTTGAAGATGAAACTCAAGTACTTTGGCCATCTAATGAGAAGGAAGGACTCGCTGGAGAAGAGCTTAATGCTGGAAAAGATTGAGGGCAAAAGAAGAAAGGGACGACAGAGATGAGGTGGCTGGATGGAAACACTAAAAGAGTATGCATGGATTTAAATGGACTCCAGAGGATGGTGGGAAGGCCTGGAGAAACATTGTCCATGGAGGTCACAATGAATTGGACACAACTTCATAACTAACAACAACAACAACAACTGTAATTAGAATTCCTGTACCAAGCATGGAATTGGATTTCAGTGGCTTAAATGGCCCTTCTAACTTTATGATCTGCTTTTAAGGCCATGTCAGTGGTGGGTTTCAAACATTTTTCGAACCTACTCTGTGGTGTGGCCTCCTTTGTGGGAGTGGCTTGCCAGCCATGTGTTTTCTCTCTCTCTCTCTCTCTCCTCTCTCTTTTTCCTTTTGTCTCTCTGTCCCTTTTTCCTTTTTTTCTTTCATCTCTCACTTTTTCTTTCTTTTCTTTCTTTCTCTTTCTCTCTGTGTGAGTCTGTCTGTCTATCTGTCTGTGTGTGTGTGAGTGTGTGTGTGTGTGTGTGTGTGTGTGTGTGTCAGTGGTGGATTTCAAAAAATCTTGGAACCTCTTCTGTAAGTGTGGCCTGCTTTCCAAGTCCACTGGTGGAACCTCTTCTAACCAGTTCGGTAGATTTGACGAACCGGTTCTACCGAACTGGTGCAAACTGGTAGGAACCCATCTCTGGGCCATGTGTAGCCCTAGGGTGCACCTCTGTATGTACTCTACTAGCAGTTTATATGATCTCCAGCCCCAGGGCATGTTGGCTGATCACATAACTTCTGCTACCGTGTAGTTTTAGTTACATAGTGGGTGAAAAACAACAATGGCAAAGAAGATAGAAGAAGCTGCTGATTTTAACAAAGTTATTCTTTGGTGAGCTCCTCTGTGCTTCTATTCTTCTAAATGGTTCAGATTTGGATAGGTGTCAGGCTGAACCAAACCGCATCCTTTGAGAAGTATGGTCACTTCATGAACTGCATCTTTAGATGTGAAAGTAGCCCTTTAAAACCTCATTTATCACTGTGAAGGAAAAAAGTGACCAACTGGCCTTTGAGGCCAGGAGATGCTTTTGTCCCATCTAGTTAGTTAAATATCATGTCAGCTCAATGCGTGGAGATCAAGGATGTGACTGGAAAAGCACAAAGATATTTGTAGTAAAGCTATTATGAACAGTCCAGCTGACATTCTTTTCATTCAATATGAATAGATTCTTCAGAACAGAGTAAATAGTCTCTGAAATTGAATAAACATACTGTACAAATTGAATTTAAATTAAAGGCTATGGAAGATTTAAGTCAGAACTTTCATTCCAACACAGTTGGAGCAAATCTCAAAAATGAATAAACTTTCTAAAATAGTTTGCTGGTTTTCATCCAATCTAAGTCAATGCAGATGATATGTGCGCTTGAGTTTTATCATTTAAATGGCTATTTTCTAAATCACTCCTAATCACTTTGATCAATGCAATCATTCAAATAGAACTGATGAGTCGGGACTGAACCTTTGGCTCTAATCAAATCGATAAGCCAAACTGAATCAGCTATTCGGATTTGATGAAAGCTGAGTTCCACACCTCTAATTAATTAATTAATTTCAAAGGGAACTTCTGAAAATTTCATGATATGCAATTTATCAAATTGTGAAGCATTCTGAAAAACTTGGCATTATTTCTACATAAGAATTAGAAAATCCTTCATTCATATTTTATTTTTATATTTCACTTAGGGAGTATAAATGCCTTTTTCCATTTTTTTTCCAGAATATCCATTTTCTTTTACCTCTTAACCTTGGAACTGCTGATCCATGTTGATGAAATAGTATCAGAAATGATCTCGATGCAACTATGCTTATTTCCCTGAAGATTTATATCTTTTCATACCACTGATTATAACATCTAGAAATTCCGGGCTCTTGAAAATCTTGCTTTTCTTTAAGCCAGACACCCCCAATCCCTGGGCTGTGGCCCATTGGGAATGTGGCCACATAAGTTGTGGGAAAGCATGGGAGTGCACGAAGCTGCATTTTCAAAGTGGTGGGCAAGCACACAAAGCTGCTTTTGTGCAAGCAGTGTGTGGATTTGAAAACATCCCCTCTCCCTCCACCACCACCCCCATCACAGACACTGGTCTGCAGAGCCAGAAAAGTTAGAGACCATTGCTTTTACCCACATAGATTGTTGCAAACCTCCACATTTCAAAATGAAACATCCTGAAGAAAATAAAAGCTTGCAAACAGAATTGAACACTAGTTCCCTCTACCCTTGTTGCAGAGGTGATAGCAGGTTTTGACCAGTTCTGGAGAACCGGTAGCAAAAATTTTGAGTAGTTTGGAGAACCGGTAAATACCACCTCTGATTGGCCCCACCCCATCTATTCTCTGCCTCCCGAGTCCCAGCTGATTAGGAGGGAATGGGGATTTAACCTTCCCCTGGAGTGGGAGGGAATGGAGATTTCACAGTATCCTTCTCCTGCCATGCCCACCAAGCCACACCCACCAAGCCATGCCACTCCCACCAAGCCACGCCCACAGAACTGGTAGTAAAAAAACTTGAATCCCACCACTGCCTTGTTGGTCCTCCTGGGTAAACCAGACAGCAAACAAGCCCAGATGAGCTACATCTATTTTATTGTAGGGACCCTTCAGCATAATCTTGCACGTCTATAATTGCAAGCTTCCTGCCCACCACTTTTAACTGCTAGATGCATTATGGTGGGGCCTTCCTAAGTTTCTTTCTTTGACCATTAAACGTCCCTCTTGTCTGATGGTTTCCTCAGTAGTATCTCCTTTCCCCTTCCTTCAAAGTTATCCGTGCATCCCATTACATTCCTCAAGTGTCAAAAAGTCTTAGAAGAAAGAGAAGGAGAGCTCATCTACCCTGTTTCCTCGAAAATAAGACTCAACTGGAAAATGAAATAAGCATAGATTTTTTTTTCTGGATGCTCATAATATAAGCCCTATTCAAAAATAATCCCCAGTTAAGATTCTCAGTCACACACATATTTCCCTCAAAATAAGACCTACCTGGAAAATAAGACCTAATGTGTCTTTGTGCAGCAAAAATTAATATAAGACCTGGTCTTTAATTTTTGCTCCACAAAGACACATTAAGACCTAGTCTTATTTTCAGGGGAACACAGTAAATATTAGAACATGCCACCCTACAACCCAAACCCTGTGATATCCTCAACCTCAGTTCCATCCACCCTTAACCATCCCAATTTCAGACCCAGCTGGGAAGGTTAGGGAAAGATCAGCTGTCCTACAAAATCCACTAATCACATGACTCTCAGAACCTCAGCATAAACTTGTGCATGTTCACCCATCTTCCTCAAGTGATCTAACAGCCTCAACAAAGGCATTTCCTTCCATCCAGGAACAGCCCATTAAATTTAAATTTCAAGAAGAACTGGCTATTGCCTTTCAGGATACAAGCCAGTTTGTCAGCTTTAAGCCAATTAGCAAAATTTATTCTGCCAAGCGATGTTCTGAAGCAATTAATACAAAGGCCTACTTGACAGAACCGAGACATGGTTACAGACGGCATGGCTTGATGCTGGCAAGCCATTCTTGACTAGATCATGTTTGCCCAGTTAAAATTGATTGGCACAACTTTCAAGGGAAGAAACAAAGAGAAAGACGTGCCTGCTGATTTTAGGAATCATCTGCTAAACTTAGGTCGTAATATTTAGGCCTCAATAATATAATTCACTCCAGTGACACATTTGTAATCCTCTTAATCCTAGTAAAAGTACATCAGCTTCTCAAATCAGTAGCTTTGACTGACAAGGGAAACACATTCCTGAAATGGCCAGTCAGTCCCAAAGATACCTAGCTGAGAAAGTGGAAAAAAATGAAGATATAGGGAATAAAAAATGATAGTAATTATGTCTGGGTTGGCAGAAATACCATCCCAAGGAAACATAAACTGAGATTTAAAATAGATACACCAACAACAATAGGAAAAAAAGAGAGAGAGAGAGGATAGAGTGAAAGGAAGATGGAGGACAGAAGAAAGAGGTAAGGAAAGGAGGATGGAATGGAGAGAAAGAGGAGGAGAGAGGGTAGAAAGGGGAAGAGGAAGAGCAGGAGTAGGAGAAAGGTACGGGAAGAAGGAAGGGAAGGAGAGGAGGAAGGAGGAAAGTAGAGAGGGAGGGAGGGAGAAAGGGAAAGGAAAGGAGGATGGAAGGGAGAGAAAAGGAAGGAGAAAGAGTAGGAAGGGAAAGAGGAAGAGCAGGAGCAAAGGAGAGGTAAGGGAAGAAGGAAGGGGAAGGAGAGAAGGAAGAGGGCTGAAATCCACCTTATTTTCCGTTTCTTTTCTCCCTCCCTCCCTTCTCTACTTCCTTCCTTCCTCCTCTCCTTCCCCTTCCTCTTCCCGTACCTTTCTCTATGAAGCGGTATATAAGTCTAATAACAAACAAACAAACAAACAACAAACAAACAAACAATAATAAATAATAAATAAATAAATAAATAAATAAATAAATAAATAATAGTCTCTAGGGGCCTGTCAGTCCTGTGGGAACCTTAGGTACTGGAAGAGAAAATGGCTTCCAAATAACATTACCATTAATGATAAGACTCAAAATGAGGGACATTCTCAGCTAGGTAATACAGAAGTAAAAAATGGCATCCAAGCAACTTTTTCTTCCTGTCTCTCTCATGAATTTCTTTCTGAAATGTAATATAGTTGGAAAAACAGTGTCCCACCTTTTAAGGACAGGGGTTTATTTCACATCTACCAGATACATTGATTTCCAAGTCATTCTTCCAACTGCTCTTTGTGAATTAATTATCAATTTGTTTCCATTAGCTTTCCAGGGATGGTATCCTGAGGAGTTAAATACCTCCACCTCACCCCCCCCGCACCTCAGATATTATTTATATATTCCAGTGCCTGCAAAAGAAATTCATATGGGTCAGTATTTTATTTGTGGCCCATGGGTGTAGAAGCACCCTTCCCCCATCCAGGGCAGGTGCTGGGGGCTACTAGGGGTGGTAACTGAGATGGAATGCTATACCTTTGAACCTAACAAGAAGAAAGTTATTTTGATCTGGCTATGAAAATGAATACTTCTCTTCTTCTTCTTCTCTTCTTCTTCTTCTTCTTCTTCTCTTCTTCTTCTTCTCTTCTTCTTTTCTTCTTCTCTTCTTCTACTACTACTACTACTACACTACTACTACACTACTACGACTACTTCTCTACTTCTTCTTTCTTCTACTTTCTTCTTTCTATTTCGACTCTAATACTTTTCTACCTACTGTTACTTTTACTTGCTTCTTCTTCTTCTTTCTTCTTACTTCTTCTACTACTACTACTACTACGACTACTACTACTACTTCTCCTCCTTCTCCCTCCCAGCTGAATAATCAAATTATTGATTGTTAATGCACGGCTATTCTCAGCTGTAATTTTACATATTTATGCCAAATCCTTACAGTTTACTTGGAATGAGTTCAGTGCTATAGTAGCAATAGCAGTTAGACTTATTACCACTCCATAGGGCTTTCAGCCCTCTCTAAGCGGTTTACAGAGTCAGCATATTGCCCCAACAACAATCCGGGTCCTCATTTTACCCCCTTGGAAGGATGGAAGGCTGAGTCAACCCTGAGCTGGTGAGATTTGAACAGCCGAACTGCCGAACTGCAGTCAGCTAAAGTAGCCTGCAGTGCTGCATTTAACACTGCGCCACTCGGCTGATTTGTCATTGCCTCCTTCCCAGGTTTACAGAGCACGACTTGGCCAAGGTCACCCAGCTGCCTTTGGAAATAAAGTGGACTAGACCTCTCAGTCCTCTCAGGTATAGCCTGATGCCTTAACCAAATTGGTTCCCTTGTACGCCCTATTCAATCCTATTTAACTGGGTAGGTATAGGGGAAACTACCTCCTGTAAGGTGCCTCACATATACCTTTTTATAATTCCGGTACTAATCACTTTATTTTCTTGACTATTACATAATCAGCTGTCTTACTGCTTCTTAATGTGAAACTTTCCAATTTTCCATACTTAAAGTGAACTGTATAGTTTTGCACAATGTGGAGGAAAATGTCCCATGGGCATTTAGGTTTAGGTTTAGGTTTTATTCAACTTGTATGCCGCCCTATTCCCGAGGGACTCAGGGCGCTAACAAAACCAAGGGAGGGGGGGACAACAAAAGGGAAGGCAACAGAAACAAACAACATACAAAACAATTTAAAAGGTCTCGACAAGCACACCAATTTGAGTAGGGGATGGAACTCAACAGCCCCAGGCCTGCTGGAACAGCCAGGTCTTAACGGCTTTATGGAAAGCCTGAAGGTGGTGAGGGTCCGAATCTCCACGGGGATCGTTCCAGAGGGCCGGGGCAGCCACAGAGAAGGCCCTCCTCCGGGTTTGACAGCCGGCACGGCCAGCAGATGGAATTCGGAGGAGGCCTAATCTGTGGGATCTAATCGGTCTATTGGAGGTAATTGGCAGGAGGCGGTCTCTCAGGTACCCAGGTCCAATACCATTTAGATTTATTTATACTACTGTATAGCATAAAGGAATTCTGCAGGATTTTTAAAAATGAATACGATAAATTTAACTTATGAGCACAATGAAGCTCAAAATTTCCATTGTTAACAAAGACAATGGTTATGTGAGTTTGCCTTATTTTGTGCTCTTTCTTGCCACTGTTGTTAAGGGAATCAGTGCAATTGTTAAGTTAGGAACATGGTTGGTAAGGAACCTGGCTTCCCATTGGCTTTGCTTGTCAGAAGGTCACAAAAGGTGAACACATGATCCAGGGACACTGCAGCCATCATAAATATGTGTCAGTTGCCACGCGTCTGAATTTTGATCATGGATACAGTTGCAAGTGTAAAAAATGCTCATAAGTCACTTTTTTCAATGCCATTTTAACTGAACAGTCATTAAGTGAAAGGTTGTAAGTCACTACCTCTACTCTCTTTTATTCTCTTACTAAAATGTTTGGGTTCCTCTCTTTTTTTCCTTGACCTGAACTTGGCTTGATTCTTTCTGACCTCCAGTATGCCTCAAATGTAGCTACCGTATTATTTGGAATATAAGATGCACCTTTCCCACAACTCAAAAACAGGGTGAAAATCTGGGTGTGTCTTATACACTGAATACAGCATTTTGGCCTCTCAAAATCCTGCCCCCTTTGCAAAAACGGCCGTGCATAGCCTTTAGGAGGCTTCCAGAGTGCTCCTGGGGCTGGGGAGGGAAAAATGAGGGAGAAATGGGTTTTTTGCTCACTTTTGCCTCTCAGCCCCGGAGCACTCTACAAGCCTCCTAAAGGCCATGCATGCCCTTTTTGACAAAAACAGGCCCTTTTTGGTGAAAAATGGTCCACTTTTGGGAGGTCGAGGAGCCGAGGTGGCGCAGTGGTTAGGGTGCAGTACTGCAGGCCACTTCAGCTGACTGTTATCTGCAGTTCAGCGGTTCTAATCTCACCGGCTCAAGGTTGACTCAACCTTCCATCCTTACGAGGTGGGTGAAATGAGGACCCAGACTGTGGGGGCATATGCTGACTCTGTAAACCGCTTAGAGAGGGCTGAAAGCCCTATGAAGCGGTATATAAGTCTAACTGCTATTGCTATTGCTAGGTCTGCCAAATGCCGTCTTGGTACATTTTATACTCTGAAAAATATGGTATCTTCCAAAATATTTGGAAGGAGAAAACCTGCCAACCTCTTGTTTCCTGCTTTGAAGATGTAGTCATGATTTGCTCTTATTTTAAATTTTTATTTTTAAACAAACAAAAACAAACAAAACATAAAACACATACACCCTACAACTTTCAATGATAGGGAGAACATCTACAATTAAAATGAACATTCTACCTAGAATTTTATATCTGTTCCAGATGACTCCAATTAGACTAGGGAAGGAATATTTTGATGACTGAAATAAACAGTGTTGAAGTACATATGGCGGGGGGGAGCAAGAATAAACTAAAATCATTACAGATGCAAGAACAAGAGGAGGATTAGGATTAGCAAGTTTGATGTGGGTTAAAGAAAGGATAACACTAAGGAATACCAGATTATTGACCCTTGAAGGACATGATCTATTGTTGGGATGGCATGGTACAAAGGAACTAAAACACAGGGGTATTTTAGAAGACATTACCTACAGGAGGCTCTGCTGCTAAATTGGGAGAAGATTAAAAGACAATATTATTTAAAAATTCCAGTCTGGCTATCAACAATTGAAGCCTTTTCATACGCAATATACAATATACAAAAAGGAACAAACAGTTAGATATGGTGAAATATTGAATGCAGAGGGTGAACTTAAATCTATGCAAGAACTGGAAAAGGAAGGTACAAAGATGAACTGGTTTTCATATGTGCAAACACAATCTAGATATGACAAGGCTCTTATTATTTTCTCCTTGGCTCACTTTTTTTGTGACTGATTCAATTATGTCCACCTGTCCAAGAAATGTGTATCAGCATCTATAGACTTAAAACAAGAAGGCAAACTCTTCTCTTATTTCCCTGTGAGCTGAGAAACAAACCAGATCATCATATCTTTATCTCTTTGCTAAATGATCATAAAGCGTTCAAGAGATTCCGGAGAGATGTTTTTGACAGCCATAGACATTTGGTATTTCCTTTTTTTCTTCCAGAATATATTTGCATGCTGCTCGAAGCTTGTAAAGTAGACATTTTTTTTCCCAAGACGAGGATATGGTCTTGGATCAGCATAATTCTCATTTCTACTAGAGCAGCCTGAATCACCTGACAGATCTTTAATATCGCATCTGCATTGCCCCAAGCTGGATGGGCCCTTTGAATCCAAAAGAATAATGAAGACTTTTGTTCTACCTATTATGAGAAGGAAAGGAAGCTCATTTGAAAGACCTTGAAACATATGCCAGGAGGCATATTAACATTATTAAGCTATTAGGAAAATAGGTTTATTTATAACTAAAGGCTATTTCTTAGGAAATCAAAATCAGTTTATAATTATGCTTTATTTTCACTTGTAGGTTTTTGTCTTAGTTACAAAGTTAAATGGCAGGTTGTATCCTTGTTATCTATGTTAATGTGCAGTCTCTTTCATGCAACAGAAAAATGATGATTTTTGCTGCTTCCCTTAGTATTAGTATTAGTATTAGTAGTATTAGTATTAGTATTAGTATTAGTATTAGTATTAGTATTAGTATTAGTATTAGTATTAGTATTAGTATTAGTATTAGTTATATTAGTATTAGTATTGTATTAGTATTATTGGTATTAGTAGTATAGTAGTAAGTCGTCGTAGTAGTAGTAGTAGTGGTGTATGGGTGGTTGTGGTGATTGGTGGTATTGGTATTGGTATTGGTATTGGTATTGGATTAGTATTCTCTTGCTATTCTTTACTATTACTATTACTATTACTATTACTATTACTATTACTATTCTATTATTATCTTCGTATTCTTCATATTATCGTATTATTCCTATTCTATCGTAGATTGTATTAGTCTTATTCGTATTATTCGTATGTATTAGTCATTAGTAGTATGATTAATGAGTCTTTGTCTTATTCGTTTCTTATTCGTATTAATTCGTATTATTCGTATTATTCGTCTTATTCGTATTATTAGTATTATAGTCATTATGTAGTCTTATAGTCTTATTAGTATTATTAGTATTAGTATTATTATTATTTATTATTAGTATTCTTAGTATTATTAGTATTAGTACGTTACTCTTTGGTGAGATTCACAGCCTTTGGGGCTGGTTGGTAGCTCAACAGCTCGAGTCCTACACCGGACCTAGGACTGTTAAGGTAACGTCGGAGGATATAAGCTGTTTCCCAGTAGGGTGGTTTTTTTTTTTTGTAGAATCAGGATGTTCAAGTCTGATAAATTTAGAATTTCCAAATCGCGGGTAGCCCTTTGTTGCTCCAGGGCTGCCAATTACATTGGGACACATACGATTTCTTTTCCACAGTCGCTCAACTTCAATTTGCAAGTCCCGGTACTTTGGATTTTTTTTTGCTGTTTATCTTCAATTCGTGCATCTCCAGGTATTGCAATGTCAATGAACCATACTTTTTTTTTCCTTTTCAACTATTGTTATGTCAGGGGTGTTGTGGGCCAGTGCCTGTCAGTCTGAATTCTGAAGTCCCACAAGATCTTGACTTTCTTATTCTCTAAAACCTTCTGAACCTGATGTTCCCAGTGGTTTTTGCTGTACTCAGATCCAAACTGAGAGCTAAGAGCCGAGGTGGCGCAGTGGGTAAAGTGCAGTACTGCAGGCCACTTCAGCTGACTGCTAGATCAGCAGTTCGCGGTTCAAATCTCACCGGCTCAGGGTTGACTCAGCCTTCCATCCTTCCGAGGTGGTAAATGAGGACCCGGATTGTTGTTGGGGGCAATATGCTGACTCTGTAAACCGTTAGAGAGGGCTGAAAGCCCTATGAAGCGGTATATAAAATCTGCTATTGCTATTGCTATTGCAACTTACAATTTCTAGTGAATAATCTTAGCAACGCGGTCATGGTGTTGTAGGTAGTCAGTTTTTTGAAATTTTGGCTGCACCCACTGATCAAGTGGTTGACTGTCTCGTCTTTCTCATTACAGAGGCAATATTTGCTGTTGTTGGTAACATGTTGAATTTTTGCCTTCAGACAGTTTGTGGCTAAGCTTGTTCTTGAGCTGCCAAATAAACCTTCTGTTTCTTTTTTCAGTGCTCCTGATCTTAACCAGTTCCAAGTTAGCTTTTGATCAGCTTTGCCTTCAATACTTTTCAAGTATTGGCTAAGCATAGCTTTGTTTTTTTCCCCAATTTTCAGCTTGCTTCTCAATTCCTTCTTTCTTATATTCAGCTTTTGACTTAGTTGTCCTTAAAGGCCTCCTTTATTTACTTCCTTAATCATTGGTTCTTCACTTTTCTGAATGTAATCATTCAAGCTGTGTTTTTCTTCTTCCACAGTCTGTTTTACTTGTAGGAGTCCTCGACCATCCTCTGCTCTTGGTAGATGTAATCGGTCAACATCACTTTTAGGGTGCAAAGCATGATTCATTGTCATAAGCTTCCTTGTTTTTTCTGTCCAAATTGTCCAACTCCATCTGGATCCAGTCAATATTCTGCAGAGTATCGAATCACAGGTATAGCCCATGTATTTATGGCTTTTACGATGTTTCCTCCACTCAATTTGGACTTTAATATCTTGCGAATTCGTCGAATGTACTTGGCAGAAGTTATTTCCTGACTTTATTATGCATTAAGTCAGAGGCCTCTAAAATCCCCAAGTACTTATAGCCTTCTTCTGTTTTTACTGTCTTTATCATTTCTTCATTCTCAAGTTCTATTCCATCATCTTCTATGACCTTGCCTGCTTTGGTTGCCATTGTTGCACATTTGTCAATTCCAAACTGCATACCAATATCTTGGTTAAATTCCTTTGTGCTTTCAATTAATAAATTCAGTTCACTTTTGTTTTACCAAACAGTGTCAAATCATCCATGTACACCAAGTGCAAAATTTTCAGTCCTTTCTGTGCAAGTGTTCGTATCCTAGTTCATCTTCTTCAAAATGATTGTCAGTGGTAGGATTGAGAGTATAATAGTAGGGGTGAAAGAGAAAATGCCTCGTTTAATTTCAACTTCACCCAGTACTTCTTCATTAGCTATAAGCTTCGTTTTCCAGAGGTACATAAAGTTTCCATTAATTTTTGTATGTTGTGGCTGATGCCAAAGATTTTCAGGCATTTCTTGACCCAGCTATGGGGATTGAATCAAATGCTTTCTTATAGTCTATCCAGGCCATGAACAGGTTGGTTCATCTTTCTTTGAATTCTTTAGATTAGTTGTCAATCAGCAGTTGGTCCTTGTTCCTCTTGAATTTTTGCAGCATCCTTTCTGTTCTACAGGAAGCAGTTTTTCTTCCAAGTATCCATAAATTTGGTTTGCAATGATACCAGTAAGGAGCTGTATGTTGTTGGCAAACAGGTGATTGGCCTATCGTTTTCCAGGATCCTTTCCCTTTTCTTTATCGTTTGCGCTCAAAAATGTCCTTCAGTTGTCATCCATTCATCATTTTCAGGTGTTTTTAAGATCTGGTTCATTTGGGCTGCCAATCTTTTGTGCACACTTGTAAGTGCCTTTAACCAGAAGCCATGTACTCATCTGGTCCAGGTGCACTCCAGTTCTTCACTTTTCTTGACTGTCTTTGCAACATTTCTTTTGTTATTTTCACATTTTCTATTTTTTTAAAAATTATTGTTATTATTATTACTATTACTATCATCATCATCATCATCATCTATTGCCAAAATATAAAGACAATACTAGTGTATTACAGAATCTATATTTGGCTGGCTTGTTTTCTGTAAAATAGTTCAGACTTTTGCAAATTGTAGTGTCTGAAGGCTAAATGACATAATTCACCATTATTCATTCAAATAATGCCTTTTCTAATGTTTAAATAAACTTCAACTTTCCATTCTTAAAACTATAAGCTGTTCAGAGAAACATTTTATCTAAATCAGTGGACCCCGAAATTTGGGCACCAGGAACCGGTTCTGCAAACCAGAGGGGTGTGGTTTTGCATGCTGCCTATATCCCACAGATGAGGCTTCATTTGTTTGAACCAGCTGCTGGCCTGCTGTGGACTGGTGTTGGCCCATGGACCAGGGGTTTGGGACCCCTGATCTAGATAACAAATGACAAAATATCTTTTTTTACCTTTTATAAATGCCAAAAAAGAAAAAGCAAAGAAAAATTGTTCTCATTTGTTTTATGGTTAACAAGAATAGTAAGGAATCACTCACTTTGATGTTGAAAACGTCAAGCAAGGCAACATTTTATACAGATGTTTTAATAAGCTGCGAGTCATAAAATTCAGTTCCAAACCCATTTTCCAGCTGAGGCAAATTTGGTGCAGCTCCCCGACATGAGAACTTGGTGAACATGTCTTTTTAGGACTAAGAAATGAATATAGGGTGAGACGGTATTAATATACCGTACACATACATGTATGTGCTCTGATGATGGGGAGATGTACTTGCTCTGATCCAGTGGTGGGTTACAGGCGGTACCACCTGCTCGCCCACACTCCTTACTTGTCTTTAAAATTTTGGTGCTTCCACGCATGTGCATGACACATACAGTACCTGCGCAATGCTGGAGCATCGTGGAGGCTCATGAGGCATCACTGGACAGTAAGACACATGCGCGCGCTGCATGCGTCCATGTGGACGATGCCGGGCCCGTTCCAGCCGTACCGGTTGGAACGGGATCAGGAACCCACCACTGCTCTGATCCTACCATCCATCCAATGTCAGTTAGGATAGAGTTTGTTCTTCAGAATGAAAAGGTTTTCTGTCTATGCATTTGGGAAAAGAATGCCAAAAATTGTCTTTTCCTAGGGAGGAGCAGGGAAATCTCGCAAAAATATGGATTCCAAGGAAAACTCATGAAAAATATGTGATGAGTCGGAATTAGAACTCAGGTTGGAATCAACAATCTTCCTTATGCATATACGGATGTAGTAATATATGTAATCACATATATTACTTGTCGTTGCAACATCTTTAAGAATGGTTTTTTTCATAATTATTCTACCAACTAACTGATTTCAAAGTTGTTATCTTGAGATGAGCCAATAGATTCAAGACATTTAGTTATCTCTCTTCCTTCTACAGTAAAGTATGGGATCTGTTTGTAAGTGTAACAATTAGACATTTGTCTTAAGTCCTATATCAAAGCAACTCTGTTGCATTTTTAATAGCAATAGCACTTAGACTTATATATATTGCTTCATAGTCCTTTATAGCCCTCTCTAAGCAGTTAACAGAGTAAGCCTATTTTTCCCCCAATAATCTGGGTCCTCATTTTACTGACCTCAGAAGGATGGAAGGCTGAGTCAACCGTGAGAATCAAACTGTTGATAGTTGGCAGAATTAGCCTGCAATAATGCATTCTAACCACTGTGCCACCACAGCTCTTAAGAGTTTAAGTAAGTGAATGTTTAAATGTTTAAATGTTTTCACACCATGAAGAACATCAATGTTTTGTTTTGTTTTAAAAAGCCAATAGTAAAGCCGTTGTTTTGGTATTTGGGATCCTCTGCTAATATATAAAATAGTTAAAACTATAGGTAGTCCTCAACTTACAACCATTCATTTAATGAAGCCCTGAAAAAAGTGACTTAGACTGTTCTTCACTCTTACAACCATTGCAGCATTCCCATGGCCACATGATTAGAATTTGGACACCGGGCAATTGGCATGTATTTATGAGGGTTGCAATGTCCAAGGTGTCAGCGTTCCAAGTATCATGTAGAATTAAATCAGAGTCCAAGGCAAAATGATCCTTAAAGTTCCAATTTAATAAAGCAGATATCTTAGCACATCTGTGTTAATCCCAATTCTGGAAATTACATCACAATTCCACCCAGTTAAAAGTTCATGATCTTGTCCCCACACCCACAATCCACCACATAGTCCAATATTCTTCTCCCACGCTGGTGTTTCCACCCAGCTGCTTCCGGTCAGGTGTAAAAGTGCAGACGCAAAAGATGACCTTGGTCTTCTAGACAAGAATGAAAACAATACATTCCACAACCCTACTCCTGTCTATTCCCCCTCCCATCAACTATACTAATGAAACAGCATAATGAAACCAGAGAAAGTGTGGCAGGCCAAAATTCTAAAAGGAATATAATTGCAGGCCTGACACAAGGCTCATGTGATCACCATTTGAAACCTTCTCACAAGCAAAGTCAAGGAGGAAGCCAGTGTCACATAACAAGTGTGTTACTAACCTCACAATTGCAGTAACTTCCTTAACAACCATTGAAGAAAAATGGTAAAAGGGGGGGGGGAATCTCACTTAACAACTGTCTTGCTTACAACAATGGAAACGTTGGCCTCAATTTTGGTCAGAAGTTGAAGTATATCTGTATCTAAGATGCATGTACAATTATGGCTTCTTGTTTTCAGTTCATCTGGACCAGTGACCCACTGCAACTTGATACATTTGGAATAAATGATCATTTGGACTCTCTACAACTTGAATTCCTTGATGAGCTATTGTGCCTTGCAAAGCGTGAAAAGCAGGTATGTAAATATAGTTGTTTTCTTGCCAGCAGTACTCGCTAGCAATTCTGAAGAGTATTTCAAGGGTCATTGGTATGTGTTCCGTTTTTAATATCTCTTCAATAACTCAAGGTCGAGGTCCTTTCAATGTGGTGATGAAAGACAACACCCATGACTAAAAAGAGTTTTACCAAGGCCTGCAGGCCACTGCATAGACTGAGAGCATCAAGTGTGATTCAGGTACACAGTTCACGGCAGACAACAAGAAAGATGACAGAGAAACACAACTATTCTACTTGAGCTGACAAAACAGATGGGCTGTGTACACGGTCTTTTGAATGTTGCTCAATGTATGATGATGATGATGATGATGATGATGATGATGATGATGATCCATTTGATCCATTGGAATTTGTGCAAAAATTATAATATTAAAACAGCAACAAATTGGTGGGAACATCAACCTGAAAAAGTCACCGAAAATCAGATGGTCAAGATCTTGTGGGATTTCCGTATACAAACGGACAAAATACTGGTGCATAATACACCAGACATCACATTGGTTGAGAAAAACAAGGTTACAATCATAGACATTGCAATACCCGGTGATAGCAGGGTCGATAAGAAGGAATATGAAAAAATCACAAAATACCAGGACTTAAAAATCGAAATTCAACGATTATGGCACAACCAGCAGTGATAATTCCAGTGGTAATCGGCACACTGGGTGCTATTCCAAAAGCACTGGAATTACATTTAAAATTACAGTTAAAAATTGACAAAATCACCATCAGCCAAATGCAAAAATCTGCACTGCTTGGATCCGCATGCATATTATGAAAATACGTTATGATGTCCTAGGCCCCTGGGTGGGGCCCGACTAGTAATCAATGCCAAATCCAGCGAAACAACTGGCTGCTGTGATACAATTCTGTTGTTGCAATAACAATAACAATAATGAGAAGGAGGAGAAGAAGAAGGAGAAGGAGATACAATTCTGTTGTTGCAATAACAATAACAATAATGAGAAGAGGAGGGAGGAGGAGGAGGAGGAGGAAAGAAGAGGAGGAGGAGGAGGAGAAGAAGAAGTAGTAGTAGTAGTAGTAGTAGTAGTAGTAGTAGTAGTAGTAGTTGTTGTTTTGACTCGGCCACAAACAAATTGTCTTTTAATTGAAGAAAGAGGACTGCCCTTTTTTTCTGGTAAAAATATGCTGCTTCTTCAGAAACTTCAGATTTTGCACTTTGGAAAGTATAATACACTTCATTAAACACAATTAATGCCTTGAAATTTCCAAAGCTGAAGCATAGCATTATCCAAAGCTTATAGTAATCAGCTTTTCATAATGCTATTAATTAGTTTGCCTAAGTCCTAATAATTTCTAAATATTACAGAATGACCCGATAGCTACTTATTTGGAAGTGAATCCTGCATTTGTTTAGAAGGCACAGGCCGCAGGTCAGGAAATGTTTAATATGTTTAGCAGCATGAAGACATACACTTTTAAACCTCTAGATATCAATTAGCTTAGGCCAACCTAACTCCGTAAGGATAGAACTATTAGTCTTACTGAAAGAGAGTGGGCTGTGAGGCTTTGAAACGTATCCATTCCATTACAGCACATTGCATTTAATTCAGCAGAATTCATTTTGTATGCACAAGCAAGGATCTCCTTGTGTCAGTTTACAGCTGGGGGAAAATGATGGTGACAGTTTTAGAGCCCCCAGGGGTGGTCCATATAACAAGCCTGTTGTGCCAGCTGCACTGATTGCCAATTTGCTTGCAGGTCCAATTGAAGCAGAGGGGGTGTTCAGCAGGTTCTGACCAGTTCTGGACAACCGGTAGCAGAAATTTTGAGTAGTTCAAAGAACCGATAAATACCACCCCTGACTAGCCCAGTGGTGGGTTTCAAATTTTTTTAGAACCTCTTCTGTAGGTGTGACCTGCTTTGTGGGAGTGGCTTGATGTCCATGTGACCAGGTGGGAGTGGCTTGCCAGCCATGTGACTGGATGGGCGTAGCCAACTTGTAAAATGTGGTGAAATTCACTTAACAACGCTCTTGCTTAGCAACCAAAATGTTGGCTCAGGAACTCTGGTATTTGAAGTCTTAAAGCTGTCATGTTACAAGACCCTTGCACCCCTAACCCTTTAGAAAAAAAACCCAGGGGTGTTCAAACTTGACAGCTTTAAAATTTGTGGACTTCAACTCCCAGAATTCCTCCTCTCGCTCTTCATCGTGATGATGTGCGGACGGGCGGGGGGAGGGAGCTGAAACCGGTTTTAAGCGGCACAGTAGATTTGTGGAACCTCTTCTATAGAAGAGGTTAGAACTGGAAGGAACCCACCTCTGGACTAGCCCCACTCCCATTTATTTTCTGCCTCTTGAGTCTCAGCTGATCAGGAGAGAATGGGGATTTTGCAGTAACCTTCCCCTGGAGTGGGGAAGGAATGGAGCTTCCCCTGGAGTGGGAAGGGAATGGAGCTTTTACAGTATCCTTCCCTTGGAGTGGGGAGGGAATGGAGTTTACCCTGGAATGGGGAAGGAATGGAGCTTTTACAGTATCCTTCCCCTGGAGTGGGGAGGGAATGGAGTTTACCCTGGAGTGGGAAGGGAATGGAGCTTTTACAG
Organism: Thamnophis elegans; assembly: GCF_009769535.1. Classification (NCBI taxonomy): domain Eukaryota; kingdom Metazoa; phylum Chordata; class Lepidosauria; order Squamata; family Natricidae; genus Thamnophis; species Thamnophis elegans. The sequence continues at coordinate 10,166,004 of NC_045544.1, forward strand.
TATCCTTCCCTTGGAGTGGGGAGGGAATGGAGTTTACCCTGGAATGGGGAAGGAATGGAGCTTTTACAGTATCCTTCCCCTGGAGTGGGGAAGGAATGGAGCTTCCCCTGGAGTGGGAAGGGAATGGAGCTTTTACAGTATCCTTCCCTTGGAGTGGGGAGGGAATGGAGTTTACCCTGGAATGGGGAAGGAATGGAGCTTTTACAGTATCCTTCCCATGGAGTGGGGAGGGAATGGAGTTTACCCTGGAGTGGGAAGGGAATGGAGCTTTTACAGTATCCTTCCCTTGGAGTGGGGAGGGAATGGAGTTTACCCTGGAATGGGGAAGGAATGGAGCTTTTACAGTATCCTTCCCATGGAGTGGGGAGGGAATGGAGTTTACCCTGGAGTGGGAAGGGAATGGAGCTTTTACAGTATCCTTCCCCTGGAGTGGGGAAGGAATGGAGCTTCCCCTGGAGTGGAAAGGGAATGGAGCTTTTACAGTATCCTTCCCTTGGAGTGGGGAGGGAATGGAGTTTACCCTGGAATGGGGAAGGAATGGAGCTTTTACAGTATCCTTCCCATGGAGTGGGGAGGGAATGGAGTTTACCCTGGAGTGGGGAGGGAATGACATTTTACAATATCCTTCTCCTGCCACATCTACCAAGTCATGCCCACAGAACCGGTAGTAAAAATTTTTGAATCCCACCACTGAATTGAAGGTGTTGATTATGACTTTTAAATTCCTTTATAGTATCGGTGCAGGCTACCTGAGGAACCAGCTCACTCCAGCGGGATTGGCTCGTTCCACTCGCTCCATCAGAAGGGTCATGGTGCAGACTCTGTCAGTCAAGAAAGTTCATCTGGTGGGGTCTAGGAGAAATGGCTCTCCCCCTATGCAACCTCGTGTCCCGGGAGGTGAGATCCACTTTACTGTACACTCTTGGTTTCTGAAAGAGCTTCAAATCTGGCTGTGCGATTTGCCTAGGGCCCTGGATTGGGTTATTCCACCCTGGAGGTGGCTTGTGTAATGGAAGGAAGGTCTCACCTCCGCTACACTTAATTTTGGTTTTTAATTTATTTAATCTCTGTTTCTTTTTATATTTAATGTTTTAACATTTCATACTTGCTTTTATGTCATTGTAAGCCACCCAGAGTCACTTTGCAGTGTGATTGCAGGCAGATACATTTAACAGAGAAATCATTCTGTGAATGAACCGAAAACCTTTCAATTGCTTAAAAGCATAATATTAGTCAAGATAGCAATAGAACTTAGACTTACAGTATATAGAGCATACTGTATATACAATGTATATCACAGTGCTTTAGAGACCTCTCTGAGCAGTTTGCAGAGTCAGCATATTGTCCCCAACAATCTGGGTCCTTATTTTACTGACCTGGGAGGATGGAAGGCTGAGTCAATCTTGAGCCAGTGAGACTCAAACTGCTGAACTGCTGGCAGCTGGCACTCAGCAGAAATTGCCTGCAGTACTGCATCCTAACCACTGCGCCCTCATGGCTAACAAGATATTGTGGGGTTTTTTTTCTCTTATTATTTAATATACTATTCTTCAAAGGGGGGATGGTTCCTACAGCCAACCTCATCTTTCATCGAGTTGAGACTTCAATTCGTCCAGAATGCAGCCACGCGAGCGATTGTGGGTGCACCTCCTCCGCGAGCTGCACTGGCTACCGATCGGTCTCCGGATACGCTTCAAAGTGCTAGTTGTAACTTATAAAGCCCTTCATGGTATTGGACCTGGGTACTTGAGAGACCGCCTGCTGCCAATTACCTCCCAAAGACCTGTTAGATCTCACAGGGTCGGCCTCCTCCGGGTTCCGTCCACCAGCCAATGCCATCTGGCTACTACCCGGGGGAGGGCCTTCTCTGTAGCAGCTCCGGCCCTTTGGAATGAACTCCCCACAGAGATCCGGACCCTCACCTCTCTCCAGGCCTTCCGGAAAGCCGTCAAAACCTGGCTGTCCCGGCAGGCCTGGGGTTCATGAGTTCCCCTCCCCTCTCGACTGGTATGGCTGTGTGATTTTCGTGTATTTTAATTATGTGTACTGTGTTTATGTCCCCTTTCCCCCCTGAGTTGTTCGCCGCCCTGAGTCCCTCCTGGAGAAGGGCGGCATACAAATAAACCAAATACAAATACAAATACATTGCTTTATGTCCAGGATTTACAGAGACAAAAGAAACATCTCCACTTTTCCACTCCAACATTTACAAATGTTTACAAACATTTATGAGGTCTATTGGTTGCACTGACTCCTGGGGACAAATAGGCTTCTGTTTCTTTATTATGTAATTTTCACTACAGGTCATATCTCTGGAATAGTAAGGAGAGTGATGGCCAAATGTCCTCCTTTCCTTTTTCATCTACAGGTAGTCCATGGTCATGACCATTCGTTCAGCAACCATTCAAACTTTTGATGGCACTAAATGAGCACTATGGACAATGGTTCCTTGGAGTTCGGGATGTTGCAGTGTGTCTCCACAGTCACATAATTGTGATGCAGACACTAGGTATCCAGCTTGTAATTACAACATTGCAGTGAGCTGTGGTCCTGCCATCACAATTTTGATGTCCCCTGTCATCTTCCCACAACAAAAGCCAATTAGCAATAGCAATAGCAGTTAGACTTATATACCGCTTCATAGGGCTTCCAGCCCTCTCTAAGCGGTTTACAGAGTCAGCATATCGCCCCCACAGTCTGGGTCCTCATTTCACCCACCTCGGAAGGATGGAAGGCTGAGTCAACCTTGAGCCGGTGAGATTAGGACCGCTGAACTGCAGATAACAGTCAGCTGAAGTGGCCTGCAGTACTGCACTCTAACCACTGCGCCACCTTGGAAGCTGGCAGGAAGTAGGAAGCCATGTAAGGTCCTTGGTTAACAACCCATGCAGTCCTCACTTAACAACAGCAACCAAGATGGTTGGAACTGCTGTTACCAAGCAAAGGAGTCAAAGAACATCCTGCTTTAAGATTGCGTTGCTTAGCAATGGCAATTCCACTCCCAATTGTTGGCGTAACCTGAATATCAATTTTATTTATTCTCCCACTGGAGATGAAATGATGTTTACCAGATCCCTTCCTTTGGTTTTACCCTTGACTGCATTTGAGGAAGCATTAAAAATGCTCTTTTAGCTGTGAGATCCTGGCTGTGACCAAGTTTGAGAAGTCCTGGTTTAATTAAATGAAGCTGTGTCCCTGAAATACTTCTTTTCAATCATGTAAGAGGGCGAACACAGCAAGCAGCGTTATGGATTCCTCTTCTGCACTTCAAATGTTCAAGAGTTACAATACTTCCTTTTGATTGCATTGTTATGGAGAAAAGATTCATCATGTGAACCCCTTCCCCATGAGGGAAGCTGGATTTTTCCCACTGCCTGGGTCTATAAACCAAATGTTCTGTTGACTTACATGCCACACTACTTCTGTGGAGTCAGTGTGAAGCCATTCTTAGACAGATATCAAGCAAGACCAGAATCACATTGCCACAGTAATTTCTGTCTGAACAAAAAGCAGCTTTCTTTCTTCTATCCTGTTTTAATGACAGCACCTAGGGTAATCCAACGCTGTGCTACTATTGTTCAAAAGCGAACCGCCGAGATGTATAGGTTGACAGTCATCCATCTGAAAAATAGGATTTGAAAAATAGATATTATGTGCAGAATTATGTAATTTGAAGGACTAGATATACTGTATATTTTAATTAAGAAAGTCTTCATTACTAATATTTCTACATTTTTGGAGCCAAGAGACATGCTATATACCCTGACAAATCATTGGGGGCGGTGTGTGTTTCTGATAATGTTGAAATTGCACATCCTTTCAAAGTCTCAGTGCATATACTTACTTGTATATGAAGAAGGATACAGAGGTAACTTTGAATAAAAAAAATAAGAATTACTAAATAAACATAAACTTAGTCCTGGCAATAGCAATAGCAGTTAGACTTATATACCGCTTCATAGGGCTTTCAGCCCTCTCTAAGCAGTTTACAGAGTCAGCATATTGCCCCCAACAATCCGGGTCCTCATTTTACCCACCTCGGAAGGATGGAAGGCTGAGTCAACCTTGAGCCGGTGAGATTTGAACAGCCAAACTGCTGAACTGCAGTCAGCTGAAGTAGCCTGCAGTGCTGCACTCTAACCACTGTGCCACCTCAGCTCTGGCATAGAAGAGGGGGATGTGAAAGAACCTTGATAAAACTCCACCTTGATTCTGTTTGCTTTAAAGGGGGACAGAGGGATACTCTGACAGACTTTCAAGATTTTGTTAAAATTGACTGATATATCCCAACAGCAACCAGTTGAAAAGGAACTCTGTCCAACAGAGCAGAAGTAATCTGCCCAAACAGCAGAGGAGCAGAAGATCAGCTCTGTTGTGTATTGAAGAAAGTCCTCGCTGTTACGAATGACAGCTCGGAAGCAGCCAGGTGCGTCTTAGCCAATCAGACGTGCCTGTCAGTTGCCGAGCTGTCATCAGCGCGAGCTGTAACACGAGCCAGGTGATTGCAGTATAAAAGGCAAGCCGTTTAAACAGTTAACTGTCTTGTTAAAGCAACAACCTTGTTGATTGCTCTATTGTTTCAGCTGTTCCTGCAGCCGCCCAGCCGGCTTCATTTAATACATTGTTGCGAGTTTTGTTACACTACTTCAGCTACTGAATAAAAGGTTACAGTGTTTTAAAGGACCTGCCTGGTTTTTTCAGTTATAATACTGGCGACGAAGACTGGGGACCTGTAACCTGAAGAAAATCAACTGCAATTTTCTTCTCTCAGTTGTTTAGAGTTCTCCTCACCGTCATGGCTGGTATGCCTACTTTTGCACCTTTTGGAGTCGGAGGTGAGACTTGGGAAGCATTCCTGGAAAGGTTTGAGTGCTTCCTGATCGCAAATAACCGCCAGGGTTATTCTCAAGCGCGAAAGTGCGGATTTTTTCTTACAGCTTGCGGTCCGGAAATGTTTGCAACTGCAAGGTCTTTTGCCGCCCCAAGAGTGGTTTATGACCTCTCGTGGCAAGAGCTCACAGATGGGCTTCAGGCTTACTATGCCCCTACCCCCTCCCAAATAGCAAGACGTTTTGCTTACCGCAGGCGCGTCCAAAAGCCTGCAGAGAATGTCAATCAGTTTTTGCAAGCTTTAAGAGTTGCTGCAGCACAGTGCGATTTCCCTGACTTAGAGGCTAATCTTGCAGAACAATTTGTCTGTGGATTAAAAGACATTTTCCTCAGACGCCGGCTTTTGGGCAAGCCTAAAGTCACGTTAGTTTATGCCATAGATGAGGCTCGTGCTGCGGAGTTGGCAGATTCATCATCCAGCGAGATAGAACGTTACCTCGCGCAGATGACAGTTGCTGGCAGTTTACCAACGGGTCAAGCCTCAACTGCCTTGGTTCCTCCTCCACTACAACAGCCAACGTACATCACCAATTTAATTGATGAGCTTGCCCCTCTTCCAGACTATTTACTTAATTTACAGGTGGACAGGATTGGGGCACAGCCCCGCAGACAGCAACCGCGTCAGCAGCAGTCTATCAGCCGTCCACTTTCTAATTCAAATGCCTGTTTAGCTGCGGTGGTCCGCATGCCAGGGCTTCCTGCCCCTTTAAGGCTGCAGAGTGCCGCCGTTGCGGGAAAAAAGGACATTTGGCCAAAGTTTGTAGAGCTGCTCAGCCTGCTACAGCTGCATCGTCTGCTCCTCCACCTCCTTATGGGGCAGCTGCTTCAAACAGAAGTCCTCAGCCCCGCGCGTCTGCTCAGCGACAGGATAATTGCTTCAACGTCAAGCAAGCTGGCCTGCCGCTTCCTGATGTCTCCATCAATTCTTCCTCAGAGGGTACGAACAAGATAATTGTCACTCCATTGATCGAAGGTCAACCTTGCAACATGGAAGTAGACTCTGGAGCTTCCAAATCCTTGTTATCTTGGGACAAATTTTCTCTTTTGTGCCCCCATGTTAAACGCTGTCACCTTTCTCCTCCTGACTCTATCCTAAAGGACTATCAGGGGTCTAGCATTTCTATTGTTGGTTCCTATAATGTCAGAGTTTCTTATGGGCAGCATTGTACAACTTTGCCTGTTTTAATTGTGCTTAAGCCCTTGCCAGCCATTCTAGGTTTGGATTGGTTCAGCCCACTGGGTCTCTCAATACATGGAATTCATTCCATGACAGACACTTCTGCTGATGTGGCATTAGTTTTGTCAGATTACGCTGACATTTTTGATGGCCAGCTGGGCCGGTACAAGGGTAACCCTATCTCTCTCAACTTGGATCCCCAGGTTGCTCCCATCAGACTGAAGGCCCGCAGGGTGCCTTTTGCTTTAAGGCCCAAGGTTGAAGCCGAGCTCGACAAGCTCGTGGCACAGGGCATACTGGAGCCAGTCGACCATTCACCGTGGGAGACCCCAATTGTCATTCCAGTGAAGCCCGACGGCTCCATTAGGGTCTGTGCCGACTACAAATCCACCATCAACCTCGCCTTGCAAGCAAACCCATATCCAGTCCCTGTTGTACAACATCTGCTCCATTCCCTGGGGCAGGGTTGTATTTTTGCCAAACTGGATATGGCGCAAGCCTACCAGCAGCTTCCTGTGGATGACGATGCGGCGGCTGCCCAAACCATCGTCACCCACCGGGGGGCTTTCCGTTGTCGCCGCCTACAATTTGGCGTATCCGTTGCCCCGGGGATTTTCCAGAGTCTCATGGAGCGGTTGCTCCATGGGCTTCCAGGAGTGGTACCATATTTTGATGACGTCCTGATCGCTGCAAACAGCCGATCAGACCTCATCAAAGTTCTAAGGAAAGTCCTCGACCGTTTCAGGGGCGCGGGACTTAAATTGAAACGCAGCAAGTGTTTCTTTGCTGTTCCCCAAGTGGAATTTCTGGGCTTCACAATTGACGCCCAGGGAATTCACCCTACCCCTTCAAAATTGGCAGCTATCAGGGACGCACCTGCTCCAACTTCCAAGGCGCAGTTACAATCGTTCCTGGGGCTTTTAAATTTTTATGCACCTTTCATTCCACACAAGGCATCACTGGCCGAGCCCCTGCATCGGTTGCTGGACCGATCAGCGCCTTGGCAATGGGGCAGCCGCGAAGCACAAGCGTTCGCAGCTGTCAAATCCCTGCTGACGTCAGATGCAGTCTTAGTCCAATACAGTGACAAGATGCCTCTGACTCTAGCATGTGATGCCTCGCCCGTGGGTTTGGGAGCCGTTCTGAGCCATGTCCTGCCCAATGGTTCAGAAGCTCCCATAGCTTTTTACTCCCGGACACTGACATCAGCAGAAAGGAATTACAGCCAAATTGACAAGGAGGCTCTAGCTGCAGTGTCAGGAATTAAAAAATTCCACGATTACTTATACGGGTGGCATTTCACCTTGTTTACAGACCATAAGCCACTCCTTGGGCTTTTGGCAGGTGATAAGCCGACCCCTCCTATTCTATCCCCAAGAATGACACGATGGACGGAATTCTTAGCGGCGTACTCCTACGCCTTACGATACCGTCCAGGCAAGCAGATAGGGCATGCAGATGCCCTGAGTCGCTGCCCACTTCCATTGAAGGAAGTTAAACCAGTTCCTTGCCTTTCAGTTTTGGCAATTGCAGAGCTAGAATTGCCTTTGTCTGCTACAGACATAGCAGCCCACTCTCGGTCTGACCCTACTTTGGCAAAACTTCTTACTTGGGTCCTGAGAGGTTGGCCTTCTGGTACATTACCACCTCAATTCAAACATTTTAAAAACAGACAAGCAGAGCTTTCAATTCATTCCGGCTGCCTGTTGTGGGGCGACCGTGTGGTTATCCCAACGGTCCTGCAACAACAGATTTTGCAACGCCTTCATGAAAGTCATCCTGGGGTCAGTAGAATGAAAGCTCTTGCTCGCAGTTTTGTTTGGTGGCCAGGGTTAGATGCCGACATTGAAGCCTGGGTTGCCAAATGTGAGACATGCCAACAGTCTCGGCCTTCTCCTCCTTCCTCTCCCTCCCGGGAATGGGAGATGCCTCGAGGGCCTTGGTCTAGGTTACATATTGATTTCGCTGGTCCATTCCATGGGCAGGTTTTCCTTATAGTTGTGGATGCGTACTCTCGATGGGTGGAAGTATTGCTAATGCACTCCACCACATCTGACAGCACGGTGCGAGCTTTGCGACGGTTGTTCGCAACCCATGGGTTGCCAGACACAGTGGTGTCTGACAACGGCCCGCAATTTACAGCCACAACTTTTCAAACTTTCCTGGCTGAACTAGGGATACGACATGCGCTGGTTGCCCCTTACCACCCGGCAAGCAATGGCCGAGCGGAAAGGGCGGTTAGATCGGCCAAGGAGGCTTTGGGCCGGCTAAACCGTGGTGACTGGCAGGCTAGGGTGGATGCTTACTTATTGGCACAGCATTCCACACCTTGCCCTCTGACACAGAAGAGCCCCGCGGAGATGTTGATGGGCAGGCGCCTGCGGACCACCCTGGATAGATTGCATCCCGTCTATTCAGGAATTCAGTCTGGCAACCTGGGGCCTCCAACCCCATCCCGTTCTTTCCAACTGGGGGATCTAGTTTGGGCTAGAAATTATGGAGGGGACTTGAGATGGGTTCCAGCAGTTATATCACAAATAACAGGACCCGTTTCCTATAGGGTTGACTTATCCGATGGATCCTCATGGCGAAGACACCTGGATCAATTGAGGAAACGGAAGACAGCAGCCGTAGCTTCTCAAGCGGATGTTCAAGGGTTTCAACTGCAAGTTCAACAAAATCTAGCCGGTGTAAATGCTCCTCCCATTCCAAGGGTTCCAGATCCTTATATATATAGCCCAAACCCCTCAGAGGCAGACTACCAGCCTCATGCCCCTCCAGCATCATCTGCCACCATGTCTCATCCACACACTTCACCTTTTAGTTATGCAATTCCTCCACAATTACCACAAGGACATCGTTGCCAGGATCCGCCTGCAATAGAATTAAGGCGGTCTGAGCGAATCCGTCGTTCCCCTGCTTATTTAAAAGACTACGTGTGCTTGCGCACAGCTGGGGGGGAAGAAGTGTTGTGTATTGAAGAAAGTCCTCGCTGTTACGAATGACAGCTCAGAAGCAGCCAGGTGCGTCTTAGCCAATCAGACGTGCCTGTCAGTTGCCGAGCTGTCATCAGCGCGAGCTGTAACACGAGCCAGGTGATTGCAGTATAAAAGGCAAGCCGTTTAAACAGTTAACTGTCTTGTTAAAGCAACAACCTTGTTGATTGCTCTATTGTTTCAGCTGTTCCTGCAGCCGCCCAGCCGGCTTCATTTAATACATTGTTGCGAGTTTTGTTACACTACTTCAGCTACTGAATAAAAGGTTACAGTGTTTTAAAGGACCTGCCTGGTTTTTTCAGTTATAATAAGCTCCTAACTGACAGATGAGTTCGGAAGACAGCAAGACAAACTTGAGTGTGGCTTGAATTGATTACAAGCATTCATTCCCTGTCACGTGTTTGGACAATCAAGTGATTAGAAATAACAAGAGTCAGTAGAAATATCAGAAGCTTTGTGCAAAGGTCAATAACACAATGGAAATTAATTCGTAATTCGTAATTTAATGAGTTTATATGCCGCCCAATCCCGGAGGACTCTGGGCGGCTTACAAATACGAGATAAAAATAAAAATAACAAATAGGGGAGGGAAACAAAACAGTTTAAAAAACACAACATGCATTCGGCTTAGGTAGGGGTTGGATCTGATTTATAGATCAACAGCCCCAGGCCTGCCGGAACAGCCAGGTTTTGGTGGCTTTTTGGAAGGCCGCAAGAGTGGGAAGGGTCCGGATTTCTGCGGGCAGATCGTTCCACAAAGCTGGAGCAGCTACAGAAAAGGCTCTCCCCCAAGTAGTTGCCAGCTGGCATTGTCCAGTTGACGGCACCTGGAGGAGGCTTAGCCTGTGTGTTCTTATCGGCCGTTGGGAGGTATGCAGCAGGAAAATACAGTTGGTGGTCAACGGTGGTGATAGACTGGAAAGCTTTATATCAAGAGTGATTTTTTTTTCATGGAGACTTCACCGTCATGTCTATTGTTTGCCATTACACTGATTCCAACAACCAACCAATGACAGCACCAACCACTTCTTCACTTGGTGACCTCCACACCACATGACCAGCTGGTCACACAGCATGTCACATGGCATGATCACCCAATCACATGGCATGACACATATCATGACAAACCGATCACACAACCGACTGACCACTAGACCACATGACGTCAAAAGAAGTAGAGAAGAACTGAAACAAGACGCTTCAACCAAAGTCCTCCTGAGGATGTCACCTAGCCTGGAGACAATACATGTGGAAGCTAAACAGAAGCTTGGAAAACTAACCAGCACCACCATCTACTGCCCGAGCTACAGATATTTTCATTTCTTTTTTTTTTTAAACAGAACTTTTTTATTTTTCTTTAAAAAAAAAACACAAATATGTCATCATTTGTCAATCATTAAGACATTGAAATACAATTTTTTTTGTGTGTACCCCTCCCTCCCTCCACCCCCACACACCCCCTCCTCCTTCCCCCACCCGACTTCCCAGAACCCGTACACGGTATGGATTTTTAACTAACACAGTCTAAAATCTATTGAGAAAAAAGAAATAAAGAAATTAATGACATTCTAGATTGACCTTAGCTTCTTCTTACTGAACTGACTTTTAACAGTTTAAATCATTTCTGATCTTAAGCATAGGCTAACTGGAATTTCTTAGTCCCGTATTTATTTTGTATATAGTCAATCCATTTTTTCCAGTCTTGTTTATATATCTCATTTGAATGATCTTTGAGATATGCCGATATTTTAGCCATTTCGGCTAAGTTTGTTACTTTCAATGTCCATTCTTGGATTGTAGGCAAGTCTTCCTTCTTCCAATATTGCGCCACCAACAGTCTTGCTGCAGTTATCAGGTGCAGAATCAAATTGGTCTCTACCACTGTAAAGTCAGTACATATACCTAGTAAAAATAACTGAGGAATAAACTTTATCCTTCTTTTAAAAACATTTTGCATGACCCACCATATTTTTATCCAAAATGCCTTAACCTTTTGGCAGGTCCACCATATATGATAATATGTAGCGTCGAGAGAACCACACCTCCAACATTTAGGCTGTACATTCGGATACATAGAAGCCAACTTTTTAGGATCTAAATGCCATCTATAGAACATCTTGTAAAAATTTTCTCTCAGATTTTGAGCTTGTGTAAATTTCACATTCTTACCCAGATTCTTTCCCATGTATCCAACATTATTGGTTCCTCAATATTTTGAGCCCATTTTATCATACAATCTTTAACTAATTCTGTTTCCGAATCCATCTGTATTAATACATTATATATCCTCTTTATATGCATTAAGCTTTGATCTCTTATTTGTTTAAACAGATTATCCTCAACTTGGATAAAACCAATTTTTTGGTCTATTTTCCACCTAGCCTGTAATTGCCCATACTGGAACCATGTTTGAACTACCTTCTCCTCTTTTAATACCTCTAAAGATTTTAATTGTAATACCCCCCTTTCCGAGGTAAGAAGCTGTCTGTAAGTAATTCTGTCCTGTTTTTGTGCTGTATTCATATTTTCAATTGCGTGTCTAGGAATTGCCCACATGGGTATCTTGTCATTTAATTTATATTGGTATTTCTTCCAAACCCGCAATAAAGCATTTCTTAAAATATGACTTTTAAAATTCTTATCCAATTTTTTGTTGAATAACAGGCAAGCATGCCAACCAAATACCAGATCGTGTCCCTCAATATTCAATATTCTATCATTGGTTAAATGAGTCCAATCACTAATTACAGATAATGCCACTGCATCATAATATAGTTTTAAATTAGGTAGTTTCAATCCTCCTCTCTCACGTACATCTTGCATTATTTTCATCTTTACCCTCGGCTTCTTTCCTGCCCACACAAATTTGTTGATACCCTTCTGCCATTCTAAAAGGTTCGCATCTTTTTTAAGTATAGGTAACATTTGGAAAAGAAATAAAAATTTTGGTAAAATGTTCATTTTCACTGCCGCTATCCTACCCAGCAAAGATAAGTGCAATTTCTCCCATTTTTTCATCTCTGTCTGTATGCTATGCCAAAGTGGTTCATAATTATGCTTATATAATTTCCCATTTGAAGTTAAAATGTTAACTCCAAGATATTTGACTTTTTTAACTACCTCACATCCTAGCATCACTCCTAATTCTTCCTTTTGTTTAATATTCATATTTATAGCTAATATTTTGGTTTTTCCTAAGTTTATTTTAAAGCCCGACACTTGACCATATTGATTAATCGTATTCATTAAAACCATACTGGATTCCTGCGGTTGTTCCAATATTATGACCAAATCATCCGCAAAAGCGCGGACTCTATATTCTTGCTGCCTAATCTTGATCCCTTTTAAACCATCCAAGCCCCGTATTTTATTCAACAATACTTCCAAAGTTATAATAAACAATAATGGGGACAAAGGACAGCCCTGTCTTGTACCTTTTCCAATTTGAAAAGAGTCTGCTAAACTTCCATTGACTATGATTTGTGCTGTTTGCTGTTGGTATATTGCTTTAATTGACTGTAAAAAATTATCTCCTATCTGCATTTTTTGCAGTATCTTCAGCAGAAATTGCCAGTTAACTCGATCAAAGGCCTTCTCAGCATCCAAAAATATAAACGCAGCAGGGATCTGGTTGTTCTTTCCCAAATATTCTAATGCATTAATAATTAATCTAACATTACTTTTCATCTGTCTCCCTTGTATAGAACCTGTTTGGTCCGTATGTATCAATTGTTGAATGACCAACATTAACCTATTTGATAATATTTTAGTAAAAATTTTATAATCTACATTCAGTAATGAAATAGGTCTATAATTTTTGGGTTGAGTAGTATCTTGATCTTCTTTGAGTATCAAAGATATAAACGCTGTCTTCCAAGATGGAGGGACTTTACCTTCCGTTTGAATCATATTAAATAATTCTCTAAGAGGTTCTACCATTTCTAACTGTAAGTTTTTATAGTAAACCGCTGTCAAGCCATCTGTACCTGGTGCTTTCCCTGACTTTAATTGCTTAATTACCTGCAGGCTTTCCCCCGAGGTTATTGGTTGATTCAATTTTTGCCTGTGTTCTTCTCTAACTGAAGGTATTTTATCTTTGTCTAAATATTTGTCTATGTCTAAACCATTAATTTTATCCCCTTTATACAGTTCTGTAAAAAATTCCCAGAAAGCCTTTTGAATCTCTTCCTGTTGAAACACCTCCTTCCCTCTATAAATCAGTTTAGATATATTTCGAGTTTTCCTTTTTTTCCTAATCTGATAAGCTAACCATCTGCCAGGTTTGTTTGCATTACAAAAAGTATTGTGTTTTGCATATAATAAATTAGTAGCTACCTGGTCAGAGATCAACATGTCAAATTGAGATTTTAATATGTTAATAGCTTCCTTAACCTTTGTATCGTCTGGGTTCATTGTTAACTCGAGCTCTTTTCTCTTAATTTCCTCTTCCAGTTCTGTTCGTTTTAACCCTTGCTTATTTCTATGTGTTTTATTTATATTCATCAAAACTCCTCTCATATACGCTTTGCTTGTGTCCCATACAAATTCCATAGATGTACCCTTATTCATATTCAAAACAAAATATTCAGATAGTAATTTTTTACAATCATTAATATACTTTTCATATCTAAATAAGTTTTCATTCAATCTCCAAGACCTTCTTGCCTGCACTACCCTTCCCAACTCCATCCAAACTGGGTTATGGTCCGAAAGGACCCTAGCTGCAATCTTTGTTTTCTTGACCCTAGAAAGCAAATCATTAGTGGTTAGAATAAAATCAATCCTAGAGAGGGATTGATGCCTGTCTGAGAAGAAAGTGAAGTCATATTCCTCTGCATTTCTTTCTCGCCAAATATCTCTCAATTCAAAATCATCCATAATGTCAAAGAAAGATTTGGGTAACTTTGCTCGCATCTTGGTATTTAGGCGGGAAATCTTCTTATCTCTCTTAGTGTCTATCACTCCATTCCAGTCACCCAATAGTATACAGGAACTATAGTCCCACTGTACTAATTTAGCATGAAGATTTCTATAGAATCTATCTTGCTGTTGATTGGGAGCATAAATTCCCAAAAGTAATGTCTTTTTCCCTTCTAAGATTAAGTCTAAAGCAATATATCTTCCGAAGGGATCTGCTTCTATTAATTCAGCTTTCATATCTTTTCTTAAGTATACAACTATACCATTCTTCTTTTCCATAGCAGAAGCTGCAAAATGTTGACCAAGTTTTGAGTTGATCAAATATTTTTGATCAGTTGACTTGATATGAGTTTCTTGCAAACAAATTACATCGTTCTTAAACTGTTTGAGATAATGAAATATTTTCTTCCTCTTCTGTGGAGAGTTCAGTCCGTTGACATTCCATGTTAAAATCTTAGTTGTCATCTTTGGTTGGTTGAAGCATTTTTAGAGCTTCCTGCACGGCCTGTTTAACCTTAGGTCTAGCTCCTCCCACTGCTTCCAGATTTGTTATTGTAGTTCCTTGATCGATGGCCGATGATTGTTGATGCTGTTGCTTTTTAGCTTGTTTCTCCATACGTCTAGTAGTCATGCGGCTAGGTCTTGGTTCCATAGCACCTTGCACTTCTAGAGAAGAGAGATGCTCCATCTTGTCTGGTGGTTGTGTAGTTTGCTGTCTATCCTGTCCTTCTTGTGGTCTTTCTCTAGGTCCAGATGGTGCAGGGTGTCCGGCCTTCAATATATTATAATAAAAATCTCGGGCTTTCCATACAGAGTTGAGGCGGTACCTTTGCTTATCAAATGTAAATATGATGCCAAATGGTGCATCCCATCTATACTGTATCTGACGATTTCTGAGTTCTTCGACCAAAAAAGCGTAGTCTCTCCTGGCTCTTAACATTTGAGGTGGTATCTCTTTCAAAACAGCCAGGTCTTGACCGCCAATTTGAAGCTTAGTGTTATAAGACGCTTGCAGTACCATATTTCTAAGCTCTCTTGTAGTAAAATATATAACGATGTCTCGAGGAAGCTGCTTCTGCTTTGCCAGCCAGGAGTTAACGCGGTAAGCTTTGTCAATTTGCCAGTCTTGGTTGGTCCCTGGTCTTCCCATCAGGTGGTCAAAAGCTTCTGATAGGATCTGTTTCAGGTTCTCCTGTTTCTCCTCACGCAGCCCCCTTACTCTTAATGCGAACTCCATTTGTCGGTACTGTATCATAATAATTTCTTTTTCAGCATTTTCCACTTTTTGTTCCACCACCTCTGTTTTCAATGTCAAGTTAGCATTGGCATCATTAAGAACCTCTAGAGTATCTTCCACTCCAGAAATATGTTCTGTTAATACAGTTACAAGACTCAGCACGTCGTCTCTAATTTTATCAACCTTAGCCTCAAATTTCTCATACAGCTCCTGTTTAAGTCCTTTTATTTCACTTTTAATTTCTTCTTTCATTTCTTTTATTTCCTCTTTTCTCTCCTCCCTATTATCTCTAAATTTATCTTCCATTTTAATTGTCTGTGCATTAAGAGCCTTGCTTAGATTACTCAGGAAAAATTCTTTCGTTAACACATCCCCAGCAGGGGGCGTAGGAAGCGGAGGCTGCAGCTTTGTGCCAGGCACTGAGGATGTGCCCCTGGAAGTAGAGGGTGACGACTTCAAGTTAATATTTGGTTTTGAGGCCATTTCAAAATTTATCTGCCTGCAGTTAATAAAACTCTATTGCCTGAATATGCAGCTTTAAGTAAAGAGGCTTTTATTTTGAAGTTTAAGGCTTGGCAAAACTTTCAGTGAGTAAACATTGTAACAAGACCGTTCAGCAGATTCATCACCATTTAACTTCCAGATAAGCAAGGTTAATGAAGGAGTAAAATTCTTCTATTGTGAAACCAAAACATATGATAAGCAATCTCTTTTGTTTTGAATTCTTGTGAGGATTAGCAAAAAGTGTTCGTTATTACCGGAGAAACCAGCCTGCTCGGCGCCATTTTAAAAGCCTCTAAGTAAATAATTTTTCGGAGGAGAAAAAGAAAAGAAGCTAAAATGTTGATAAACAATTATTGTCCACGCAGTAAACGGATTCAGCTCGTGATAAGATTAAATCAAACAAAACTTTGAGCAGAGTGGGGGAGACCTACTTTGTCCTGCACAAGGCAGTTTGAAGTTCCCAGCACGGACAGCCGTTCTGCCTTGGGCTAGCCCCCCTTTCCTTGCAAGCACAAAGCTGCAAAAATCGAAGAGCATTTGCCAGCAAAACAGTTTCTTCTTTCCTTCTTGCCTGAAGGATAAGAAAACCTGATAAGACGTCAGATGGAAGATCCTCTAAACAGGTACGTAGCCAGGAATTCGGAGGCAGCTGATTTTTTGCTGCCACCACCAGCAGGCTCCTCCCAGGAAGCCCGATATTTTCATTTCTAACTGATTCCTCTGTCAATGATACTGAACAGGTCAACCCATGGCTATCAAACATTAGAAACATCCAACCTCTTTAACATGGATAACCTGAAGCAGGATAAAAAAAAAACCAACTCTGGTGAAATCACTGGTCAACACTTTCTGTGTATACAACCAAGACGTTGTAATGGCTTTTGGAATGGACAAATTTGCCACCTTCACCATCAACCAAAAACACTTCCTTTTCCCCATCATCAGGGGGTGGGGGGTGGATAGAGCCAAAAATCTCTTCCAATGGCGAAATTCAGGCACAAGTGTCAATGGACAAATGATCCAGTGATCCAATGGTTTCAAATACACTAAAGCTTAAGCTCCCTCCATCCCATATAGGGGAAATGGAGTAGGGAAAAAACTGACAAAGGTTTTGAAAGACCAGCGTACACAGTATCAATCAACTTCTTGGATGAGAACTTCTCATTCAAGTGGTTTTCTAAAGAACTTAGTTTCTTAAATGAAAAGAAAAATGTTTTCAAAGAAAAAAAAACAAGAAAGTACAGTTGATTTTAGGAAAGCAACTTTGGGGGCCATTAAGAAGTAGTCATGGATTGTACTTCAAAATGTTTCATCTGCATTAAACATGATTGGAAGATCTGAACCTGATAGATATGGAGAAGTAAAATGGAATGTGATTTAATATTTCAGAGGTGGACCATCCATGAAACACAAGCCACATACGACTTCTATTGTATTCATGGTTTTGTGGAATATGAAGACAAGAAAAGAAAAGGACAGATTCATTTGGGTGATGTGCAGGATGCCTGTTTTCCTACTCATCTTTTCA
>NC_045544.1:10188255-10238255 GCF_009769535.1 Thamnophis elegans
TGCAGAATATTATTATTAAACTTAGTTCAGAAGGATGAGATGCTATTGCGCTAAGTTCCCATCTGGGAAATTAGAATACCACTCCATGAACAAGGATTTTTTTTTGTGTCCTATTTTGGTTAGATGGGATAGCATGCCCAGGTTCTGAAATGAAGCTTCTCAAAAACTCAGTCTTAAAAGGCGTACTTGGATTAGCTCATTCTTACAGAGAAAATATTTCCCTTACCCTTCCTACTCTTTCCGTTCCGTCTTTCTCTCATTCTCATTCCCAGAAAGGAAAAGAGGGTGTTTCTCAAAATGGACTTGTAGCATTAATCCCAGTGTCTCTCCGTATTTACTTCATGGGAGACAAAGAGTGTAATTGCGGTATTGCATTGTATTGATTGAAACAAAGAATGGATCAAGGCTTCATTGCTAGACAAACATGCTTCAGAAAGCCCATAAGTGAGAAAGACCAAGAATGTGTATCATGTATTCCGAGCCACATCCGGAATAGCACAATTCAATTGGCTCTAAATCTTTCATAGTTGACTACCCGTCCTTTTTGTTAAGTCGCACTTTAGCTGATCTTCACAAGCATTCGCAATTTAATACTGAGCTTCTGAGCCATTTATACAGGAACAACCTATTATTTGAATAGCTTGATTCATGAACATGTCCACTTTGTTAAGTTATGGGGGGGGGGAAGAAGGTTGCACGGTTTTCCTTCTCTTAAAATTTCCACTTCATATTTTAGAGCTCCCCCCCCCTCAGGTTCCCACCCTCTGGAATCGGCTCCCTTTTGAACTGTGCTTGAATGTTGATCTTTTGAGGTTTTAAAAAGCCCCTTTTTCCGGGGTCTTTATAATGCTAGGGGAATTTTGATTGTCACGGTTTGATGCAGTCTGATATTGTGGCTGTGCAGGTAATAAGAAATGGTTTATGTGCCTTTATTGTTTTAGTGTGGATACTGGCTTATGTTGTCTGTTATTGCTTCGCCTGGACTACACTTAGATATAAATACACACTAAATAAAAACAGAGGGCCAGTTCGGTGTGGTGGCTTAAGGCATCAGACTAGGAACAGGGAGATCAAGAATTATAGTCCTGATTTAGATGTAAAGCCAGCTGTCTGTCTGTCTGTCTGTCTGTCTGTCTGTCTCTCTCTCTCTCTCTCTCTCTCTCTCTCTCTCTCTCTCTCACACACACACACACACACACACACACACACACTCTCACTCTCTCTCTCTCTCCCTCCCCCCCTCCCCATCTCCCTCTCTCATTCTCTTACTCTTAAAAAGAAAGCAACAGCAAAAGCCTTCTTAAATTTGCAGACTTGTACAGGCAATTGATAACAGGCAACAATGACTCAAAGGGGATAAGTTAGGATAGGATAGGATAGTGTTGTGGCCCAGCAGGCGCCGTTGGAGCTGCCACCAGACTCCAACAACGAGGGGCCCTATGAATCAGCTTTGGAGGATGTGGAGGACCCTGGACAGGGTTCCGACTCCAAGCAGGGCACAGAGAGGCTGGTTGGCCACAAGGAGGTGCCTGAGCCTTAGACCAGTGGGGAGGAGACAAGGGAGTGTGATCCGGACATCAGCAGTGTGGACGAGCCAAGGGAGTTGTTCCTAGATGCCCGGCACCGGAGAGCTAATAGGCATAAGGAACAATTACGCAATTACAGGAGGTAATTGCACTTAGCTGGTGGTCATTAGGCTCCCCTCCAGACTATAAAAGGACTGCTTGTGCACACACCCCTTTTGCAGAAGTCAACGCAGGAACTAATGTCGGAGGACATTATTGTGAGCTTGGCAGGCTGGATTGCTGCCACGCCTTATATGTGCTGGATTGCTGCCCAAGCTTGTCTGTGCCAGTTTGCTGCCAAGAACCTGTCTGTCTGTTAATTAAATGCCGTAACTTATCTTTGGCTCGGAGTGTATGTTGGTGTGAGACAAGGGGGGTCAGAACAGATAGGATAGGATAGAAATGAAATGAAATACCACTACTATTAAATGAATGTTATATTCCTTACTTCTTCCTCTCCACTACCATATGCAAGCAGATGGAAAATACAGATTCTATGCAGTATATGAGATTCCATCCTTTTGGATTCCATTTGTATTTTGGTTCTATACATTTCTTTCCCTGTGCTTCATGTCATCTCAGTGATTTGTGGGAAAGTCTGTACATCAATTCAGAGTCCTTATTTCATGGCACAGGTCAAATTCAAGAAGCTGACCAGAGAGCTTTAGGAATATGATGCCGCTCATTGTTCAGTGCTGTAGACTGCATTATTGAGATCAAGTCAGATGTATTCGGGTAAAGTGGACTGGGAAAAAATAATAATGAGATAATGGGATGACTCCAGGGCTGGGTTTCAACCGGATCGCACCGGTCCCTGCGATCCGGTTGGTCGCCGAACCCGGAAGTAAGTAACTTCCGGGAACGGCGAAGCCCCCCACCCGCGCCCGCGCGCGCCTGCACACCCGCGCCCGCTCCTTACCCGGTTTTTTCGAATTTCGCACTTTCCACGCATGCGCAGAACGCCTGCGCGATCCTCCAGGAGCAGCTGGAGCATCGCGCAGACGCTAGTATGCATGCGCGCGTGCACGCATGCACACGCGCGCCGCGTGCGTGCGCGCACGTGCCGCGTGCGTGCGTGAGGACGCCACCGGCCTCGTTCCAACCGATCCGGTTGGAACGGGGCGAGAAACCCACCCCTGGATGACTCCCACCTTTTACTTTAAGAGCCGAGGTGGCGCAGTGGTTAAATGCAGCACTGCAGGCTACTTCAGCTGACTGCAGTTCTGCAGTTCTGCTGTTCAAATCTCACTGGCTCAGGGTTGACTCAGCCTTCCATCCTTCCGAGGTGGGTAAAATGAGGACCTAGATTGTTGTTGGGGGCAACATGCTGACTCTGTAAACTGCTTAGAGAGGGCTGAAAGCCCTATGAAGCAGTATATAAGTCTAGCAATAGCAATAGCAATAGCAATAGCAATAGCAGTTAGACTTATATACCGCTTCATAGGGCTTTCAGCCCTCTCTAAGCGGTTTACAGAGTCAGCATATTGCCCCCACAGTCTGGGTCCTCATTTCACCCACCTCGGAAGGATGGAAGGCTGAGTCAACCCTGAGCCGGTGAGATTAGAACCGCTGAACTGCAGATAACAGTCAGCTGAAGTGGCCTGCAGTACTGCATCCTAACCACTGCGCCACCTCGGCTCATCCAATCCAAGTCTAACTGCTATTGCTATTGCTACTCTCTTCAAGAAATTATTTCTGTCATTCCTCTTACATATAGGTAGTCCTCACCTTTCAACCATTCATTTAGTGAGCATTCAAAGTTACAACAGCACTGAAAAAGTGACTCATAACCATTTTTCACACTTACGACTGTCGCACCATCCCCATGGTTCCATGACTAAATTCAGACACTTGACAACTGGCTCATATTTATGGCAGTTGCGATATCCCGAGGTCCTGTGGTCACCTTCTGCAAACTCTTGACAAGCCAAATCAGTGGGGAGGCCAGATTTACTTAACAACCATGTTACTAACTTAACAACTGCAGCAATTCACATAACAACTGTGGGAAGAAAAGTCATTAAATTGGGCAAAGCTCACTTAACCACTGCCTGCTTAGTAACAGCTATTTTGCCCTCAATTAAGTCAAGGACTACCTGTTTATTGATTCTAGTCACAAAAAAATTAATGTATACAGATGGGCACCTTAAAAGAAAAACACCCCCCCAAAAAACAATATCAAATAATCACTAAAGATCACTGCTTACTGTCCTACAATGGAAACGGACTTCTAGAATCATAGAGAATCAGTAGTTTAAGAGGAGGCCTTTAAAAAGAGACTGGACAGCCATTTGTCTGAAATAGCAATAGCAATAGCAATTAGATTTATATACCGCTTCATAGGGCTTTCAGCCCTCTCTAAGCGGTTTACAGAGTCAGCATATCGCCCCCAACAATCTGGGTCCTCATTTTACCCACCTCGGAAGGATGGAAGGCTGAGTCAACCCTGAGCCGGTGAGATTTGAACCGCTAAACTGCAGATAACAGTCAGCAGAAGTGGCTGCAGTACAGCACTCTAACCACTGCGCCACCTGAAAGGGTATAGGGCAATGGTGTCTCAAATTCAGTGTCACATTGCTGTCATGTGATGATTCATGATGGTTTTTCTCTTCATGGAGCTGGCTGGGTGTGGTCTCTCCATGATGCATCCAGCCTGCGGGCCATCAGATTGATACCCCCAGTGTAGGATTTCCTGGGTGTTGGATTAGAAGACCTACAAGGTCCCTTCCAACTCTGATATTCTATGTACTACAGTTTAGCTACCTACGTTCTGAGGCTGTGTCATTGTCTGTGTTAGGAATATAATCTAACGGTTAGGTGGGCAATATATAAATCATGTACCAATGCTATACCTGTTTCTTTAAATCATACTGTAAAATGTGATTGGTTGCTGTTTTCCTCAATCGGCCATAAGAGGGAGCCAGAACGACTGTTAGTTCCCTGTTTATTAGATGCTGGGCTGATCTGATCTGAGTGTTTTGGAAGCTGGCTGTTAGAAAGTGCTGTGAGCTATTGTAAGTTTTGCAACTGCTAGCAAACTTCGTGTGCTGGACTGACTATATGATACTGGACTATCCATTAACTGAAAGACATTGATGACTGACTATCTTATCCGTGCATGACTTGGGCTGTTTGATGGACTCTGATACCTCTATTTCCACGAAACTAAAAGCCTATTTAAACTGCAGTGTCTCTGTATGCTGGTTTGTGTGTTCTCCAATACAACTCTCACAATGCTTCACTGAATGTACTCGCCCTCCCAGCGGGGAACTTACCTAACAGTCTGATACATCATGCAATGAATGAAAAGAAGGCAATTGGGCTAATTTTTTGCAATAAAACTACAAATATGCCAGCAAATGTGCTGTATGCTTTTTCTTTCCAAAGCAGTACGGATTTGGAAATTCTTTAAACAGTTACATAATATTACCATACGCTTCTGTCACAGGTGGGAAATCATTTATATTCCCCCACAATTTAACTCTTACAATTTGCTGCCAATGTTTTAATCCCAAATAGGAGATATCTGAGCCCCCTTGCAAATAAAGGTTATATATTTCAATTTGTATTAGTCTTGTGCTTTGCTGCAAAGGAAGTCCAAGGCATGGGAAATAATTTGCCTTACGAAGTGACTTGTCTGAATCTTTCATAAATATTTCATCGAGGAATTCCAATTCATAAAAGATGAACTCTTCAAATGTTAACATTCTTATATGAAAAGACTATATATAAAATATTCTCCAGCCACCCATACAGCTATCAGTGTCCTATAAAATATTAATGGCATTCATAATGGCTTACAATTATTTTTTTAAAAAAATGTTTGAGAGCATAGGATTTATCACTTTATATTTTCATTGCTCTGATTCTCCTGCAACCCTTCTAAAATCCTGTTTGAAGGGGTAAGTTTCTAAAACTGTCCATGCTTGTAATGTTCATATGTGCTAATGAATAAAATAGGAGTCCTATGACTACATAAGTTGGAATCACACTACCGCTTGGCACTCGCAAAGCATATTTCAAAAGTTTAGAGCACTTTCAAATGCATTATGTCAGTAATCCTTACAATTTCTCTATGAGGGAAGCCAAGATTATTGTCTTGGTTTTGCTGATTACAGAGAAAATGGTTTTCTGTAAGCAAATTTAAAATACAGGCCTCATCTTGTATCCTCAGAACATCGCTAGCTGCCTGGTACTTCCAGATAAGGTGCCTTTTAGAGCAAAGTATACACTCTTGTCTGCTTTTGAATACTGTTACATATGTGTTGTGTGAGGGAAAGACGCAGGAGCCATGGAATCAGAGAGTAAGATGTTTATTGTGAGATGACAAGCGATTCAAAACGTCCCTGCAACTGTCAGGGTATTTATACTTGAGCCCAAAGCAACTGTCAAATGACCAGCTAATCAGAGAGCTGGTAACAGGGAACATTTGCATATATAACACTCCTTCCCCCCAGTTATTTGCATACTCAACACTCCTCTAACATTTGCATATATAACACTCCTCCCCCCCCCAGTTATTTGCTTTGTGTGCAAAGAAAGTCCAAGCCTGTCGGTAACTTTGGTTTTTGGAGGCAGGTTGGTGTCCTCGTGCTTCAGCTTCCCGTCCAGCGCCAGGCCTCGCTTCTCCCGGTTGTTGGTCAGCAGTGGAGTCAGCGTGTAAACCTTGCAGAAGGTGGAGCTGGGAGGCTGGTAACAGGGAACATTTGCATATATAACAAATACCATGCAAAAAGATTGCATTTTCAACATTGGTCTTACCATTTATATTAATTGTTTTATTTAGTATCCTAGTATGATTTTTGTTGATTACTTATTTAGTATCCTGTGACTATCACTGAGTGTTGTGTCTTGTGATTTATGATGAATGTATTTTAAGATGATTATGATCATGATTTATCACTTGTATGTACCCTGAGAGCTCATGCACAAATTTCTTGTGTGTCCAATTGATACAGCATGGGTTGCACAGGTAAACCCACCAGTGGCTGGCCAGGTTAGATGGTCTTAATAGTTTGGACCTTATAAATTCATTTTAGTTTGGCTTTTATTCCAGTGCCCTGGAGTCCCAAAGTTGACTTTTAGCTGCAGTGAACTCTTCTCTCAAACTTCCTCATAAGTATTACAAATAGGGCTGAACTGTGTGGCAAGACCCTGTAAAATGAAGGCACAGGAAGCCAGACGTGGGTGAGAGATAGAACAGAGGTAAAAGCTGCTGACAGCTTAAGATGAAATAGGAACTTCTCTTTTTTATATTTCTCCTATGTACTTTGCTGTAACAGTCCAAGTGAACTTCCCCTTTTGAAATGTCATGCTTGCCTCGTGTATGGAAACGCCTTGAGAATGTACCGTGTGGAACACGGCATAAAAGTAGGATCCTGGGCAGAGCTCAGTTGAGTTCAGATTTTGGTGTGTGAACACAATGAACTCGATGCATCCAATAAACCTGTTTCTCTCACTTTCGTGGTCTCAAGTCCTGCTCTTTCGTAAGTAGATTACAAACCACAATCTGCTGCAACACAATCACACTTTGTCAATAAAGAATTCTAGTAAGTCTAATAAATTAGACTGGCTGAGCTGACAATTCATACATCTAGATCTTAATCCAGAGCATTTGGAGTAGTATGTGTGTGAAGCCACAATTTAATGCCCCACACTTTCTAAAATGGAGAATGGGATGTAGGAGTGATGACACAATGTCTCTGCATATGACGTTGTATAACGACATGGGAGTCGAGCCTAAATTGGCAGTTCTTTTCCTTTTTATATGGTGTGGTTTGCAGAGATGGAAGACAGTTACATCTCCTGGGTTACTTAAGATAATAAAACACAGACACTATTGAACATTCATGTTTTATTATTCCGTTCCAATATAATGAGAGAGAGCCAGGGATGTAATAGCATGTGGAAATACAAGGAGAAAGAGCCATAGGCAAGGCAATTGTAAGATAAGATGTTGGTTGTCACCTTTAAAGCCCTTCATGGCTGAGGGACCATCTGCTGCAGGTCACATCCACCTGACCCACTAGAGTGGGGAGGTAAAAAATGTTACGGGTCACACCCCCTAAGGAGGAACCTTTGGAAGGACCCAGAGGAAGGGCCTTCTTCATGGTGGCTCCCTTCCTTTGAAATATCATCCCATTCGAAATTAGACTGGTCCTACTTTGTCACTCTTTCATAAGGCTCTGGGTTTGGCAGGAGGCCTGGTGAAGAACAGGATGGAGTCTATCAAATGGCTTGTTTCACTGTTACCAGGGGTGTGTGTGTTCAGCAGGAATTTGGGCTTGGCAAACATCTCAAAAGTAACCCTCCCTTATTTCTTCAACTGTAAATGTGATGGGGGGAAAATGTACTTTTGCCTTATCAAAATTCTGTTAATGTAACCTTACCATAAACTAGAATTAGTTCATCTGGGCTTGCTTCCTGACTAGGCTACCTTGCAAGCCTGACTTGGGAACACTCAAATAAAACTAGGGGAACCAACCCCAGCGATATACCTTTATTATGAACCATAATGGCCAAGTGTACAGACCGTGTTAAACCAGAAGTTAACAATCCATAATTCAACGTTAAACAGCATGTGAGCCTACCTTGCAATATTTAATGCCCTATAATTGTCCCTTTATATAGAATCCTTTCTTAAGGACAGGATGATGGGACAACCATCATCCTTTGATGTGGGCAAAACCTGGTTCACTTAAAGCAGTGAATCATTCTGAAGATGAATCATTTTGAAGATGAAACATAAAATTATTAGCATGCAAAGAATAAAAAAAGTGTACATTAGGCCACTGTATTATGAAGACAAGAAAATGGCAGACACAATGTAAATTACAGCATATTGGAGATGATAGATAGATAGATAGATAGATAGATAGATAGATAGATAGATAGATAGATAGATAGATAGAGATAGATAGATAGATAGATAGAGAGAGAGAGAGAGAGAGAGAGAGAGAGAGAGAGAGAGAGAGAGAGAGAGAGAAGACAAGACAGACAGACACATTTGGGTGACTTTCTCATTATTTATCCCTTCCTACTAGGATGCCATAGAAAAGTGCAACGAAATAGTGCAAGATCGAAACACGTGGAGAGATCTGGCCCATAAAATCGCCAAAAATCAGACTCAACTGAATGGATATCATCATCATCATCATCATCATCATCATCATCATCATCATCACATCTGCATGCTAATTATAATATATGTAAGACAAGATATGTAAACAATTTGGTTTACTGGACCACAGGTTCCTGATTGAGGCTTCCTTCTTTCACTACTCAGAACCAATTCAGCTTGGTGTAAATGTTTTTTTTTCCCCAACAAGGGCACTTTTAAGTAGTTCATGTGTATTAGGTGTTGGCAGTTTGGAAGAAAATGTAATTCATTTGGGTACCAACTGCATGCTTCTTTTTGCTGCTAACAATCTTAACCTTTAGTTTATTCAACTGCTGCCATAGGATTTAATCTCTCTTCCATTTTTTCTTTTTCTCATCTTAAAGATTTTTTCAATACTTTTTTAAAAGTCCAGTAAAACCCCCCTATTCAGGTCAACTTTTTGGCTTGTCATTCGTGTTTCCACCTTAGTTGTTTTCTCTGACATGCAGTCTCTCTCTATATATATATAAATCGAGGATTTTTGCAAATTCATTTTGTTCTGATATTTCTGCATCAGGCAAAATTTGTTTCATCTTTTTATCTTGTAAATTCTCCAAGATGTTCTCTTTCACATCAGTAGTTTCTTTTTTAATGTCTTTAGGACATAATCTATTCATAGAACATGCATCATTGCTGAAACTGAAGCTGCTGTTTTTTGACCCCATTCTTCAAAATTTTCCTAAAGTATTTCAAAAATCAAAGCATTTTCTGCTATTTTGCAAGTTTCAAGCTGACCAAAGACAAAAGGCAGGCTTTTCACTTCTGTTTTCCTTTTTCTTTGGTGCTTGGAAACTTTAGTCCCTTCTACTGTTTAATTTCTGCAAGTATAAAATCTCAAGTGTTGGTTCTGGCTTAAGATATTCAAAAGGACAAGTTTGAAAATCCACTGATGAGTTTACCATATTTTAAACTTAAGCATTGGGGGGGGGGGGTGATAGAGCTAAATGGCAAAAGCTAAATTAGAATCTGATTTAAGAAAGTTATAAACAAATGAAGGGACCACACAGATTTAGAATAATGGGATTTTTAACATATGTGCTGTACAATTTTGGAATAATTTACATATATTGTCAGTTAATGAGGATTTAATAGCTGTCAGCTGATGTAAGGTTGTAAACTGTAATATGTAAGCCGAACTAATGAGAATGAGTCAACACAATCCAGACCTTCCGCGCAGCCCTCAAGATCTGGCTCTCCCAGCAGGCCTGGGGATAGGCTTCCAATTACCCGCCCGAGTGTTTGATTGCTGAATGAAAGTTGTGTTTTATTATTTTTCTTTTGTTCACAAAGTGTTTGTTTTGACCTTGCACTTCCCCTCCCCTGTGGTTGTAAGCCGCCCTGAGTCCCCTCAGGGAAAAGGGCGGCATATAAATCCCAATAAACCTAAACCTAAACCTAACAGTGTTACTGCCACTTTAAGAAGCTGTCTATTTAAGGGAGGCCATGAGAGGGAATATCTCTCTTTCTCTCCTAATATATCTCTCTCGTCCTGTATTTCATTTCTCTTCTTGTGTTCGTAGCTGAGTGGTAAGGAATTTATCTCCTTTTATATAGTTGTATATAAATCACTATTAATTGTCTAAAGCCTCTGTGTGTTGTGTGCTGTGTTTTGAGATGTTATTATATCTCATAATAATAATCACGATGCCAAAACTCTGACAAATATGTTGATAAGTTAAATCAGATTCCAATTTAGCTTTTGCTATTTAGCTCTAAATTCCATTTAGTTTTTTAATTCTTAAGTTTATAGTTAATCTTACATGATAAACTCACCAATTGATTTTCAAACTTGCCATTTTGAAGAAGCCTAATATCCTTTAGTAGGTAGTTAGAAGGCTACTGTCCCTCTTTTAAAAGGGCTCATCACAGTTGAGAACATGATAGTTCCCTTCACTCCTGGCATTCAAACCCTCAGAAAATTACTGACCTATGTTTCCTTCATGAGGAAAAGCAATCCAGAGTACAAGTGGGGAATCTCTCATTCTCTGTTTGTCTGGAGGGGTTATATGGGATTGCTTTACTCACCAATCATTCAGCCTTATCAATGGTCATCATCTCCACTTATGCCATAGCTTCCTTTTTCCTGACCTGGAATTACCGCCTATATTTTTAAGAATGTTAAGGATTTCATAATCTAGATCAATTTTGCTGAAGAATTCCTGTCTTTGGAATACTGATAGTCTGCATCTGTTAATTTCCAGACAGCTGATTAAAGTATTTTACAGCACGATGCTATTTAAGTTACATTTTTCAACTTTAGAGAACATCATTTTTTTTCTGATAAGAAACACCAAAGATTTATCTGCAGACACTCAGGAAGGCTATCACTCCCCCCAACGAGGTTAGCCAAAGTGTTTCCTGGGTTATCTCCACTGTGTTGGACATGTGGAAGAAAGGATGGCGCATTCTACCATATTTGGTGGTCCTGTACTGAGGCCACAAAATACTGGAGAAGGATTCAAAAATGGCTAAAAGAGGTTACCGGGGCAAGCATGGAATGGAAACCCGAGAACCCTCTACTAAGCATTAAACCAGAAAACATGAGCAATTCAATATGGCATTTGAGCCTACATATAATTGTGGCCGCAAGAATAACTTATGCACAATTTTGGAAATCCACTACCATACCGTCGGAAGATGCTATAATTAAAAAGATCTATGAATGTGCAGAAATGGACAGAATGACGGGTTGGCTGAGGGACAAAGGAGAAACGGAACATTATCTTAGCTGGAACTTATGGTATATGTGGGCGACAAGGAGAACAGCAGGGACTTAAAACGAGGAAAGTTAAATAGCGGTTGTTAACAATGGGAACTAAAAGTGAACATGGGTATTGTAATAGATCCCTGAACTTTGCAATGAGAAGATGGGGCTTAGAGACCTAACAATGAGGAAGGAAAAAAAAAGTTGGGCTGTGAATGACTGTCACCGTGGGGGGGAGGGGGGTTGTATGTTTAAAATTGTATTTGTATTTGTATGTTTTACTCTTTAAAAAAATGTATAACTAATAAAGATTACTTTTTTAAAAAAAGGAAGGCTATCACTGCATGCAGATATATCACAACAGAGAGTTTGGCTGACTTCACCTAATAGTGGACAGCAGAGAGCCCAGGATATCGTTTACCTAACGTAGAAGCACCTGGAGGGGGGAAAAAAAGGTAAACTCCTATTATGTATTCATGATGGTTGTTTCCCCTCCACCTCCATTTATGTTTATTTTACAGCATTTATGTTCCAGCAGATGAGAAACGCAATTATTGTGTGAAGCATTTTATGTGCTTAAATGGCATGAAGGTGGGGGAAGGGGGGGAGGGACAGAATCTTCCCGTTTTATTTTTGTATTTTTCAATCCATAGCAAAAGCTCATGATTTTGTATGGATTATGGACTTAATTGAATTTCCAATGATAGGTGGATTTTTGTGGAAGCTATAGATATCTTACTCATAATAAAATCACTTGAGGTTTTTAAGAAAGAATTGGACAGACACCTAGTTGAAATGGTATAGCATCTCTTGCTTGAGCAGGGGGTTGGAATAGAAGCTTCTATTGGGGCTTCTAAAGGAGGGGAAATGGGGGCAACTGGCAAAGGGAGGGTGGGGCGGAGAGGGGGTGGCAGTGAGAGGGGAAGGCCAGAGCTAGGGAATGCTGCATTCCCTGACCCAGCCAGGTAATTAGAAGCCAAGGTGGGTGGCAGCTCCAGGACCTCAGGGAATGGTACATCCCTGGGGCCTTGGGGCCCCTCCCAGGGTGAATGGTGGCATTCTTACTTACCTTTGGTGAGCTAAGCAGAGCGAGCAAGGCACAAAAGAGACTGACATGACTGTAGCTGGGGGCTGGGCTGCTTGGCGAAGGCATATATAGGACTCGGATGGCCGGGTTGAGCATTGAGTGAGCAAGTGAGGGTTGGGAAGATGGGGCAAGCAAGCAGCAACCAGGCGGACATGGCGAGCAAGTGGCGGGTGGGCGCAGTGAGTGAGTGGCCACATGGGGACTGGTTTGAGGGCATCGCCAGCCGGCCATCACTACTGGTTCTCTGACCGCAGGCAAATTACCACCACCAGTTCGCATGAACTGGTGCAAACTGGCTGAATACCACCTCGGATACATATACCTGAACAAGGAGTTTATACATTTCCATGGTATACAAAATATGAAGTTGGTCTTTTCAATGACTTCAACCTCTGAAGGAGTCGAGGTGGCGCAGTGGTTAGGGTGCAGTACTGCAGGCTACTTCAGCTGACTGTTATCTGCAGTTCAGCGGTTCAAATCTTACCGGCTCAAGGTTGACTCAGCCTTCCATCCTTCCGAGGTGGGTGAAATGAGGACCCAGACTGTGGGGACGATATGCTGACTCTGTAAATCGCTTAGAGAGGGCTGAAAGCCCTATGAAGCGGTATATAAGTCTAACTGCTATTGCTATTGCTATTGCTAATGATTGGTCCCCTTGAAATTTGGGTAGCAATTGGACATCTTGTATTCTGTATTTTAAACTGAAATGATTATAACATCAACAGCATTTATTGCCGTTATTGAATCGCTTTGAAAATCTTTCCTGATTGCTACCATCTTTACATCTAATAACAACACATTCTATAATTGGGCCTCCATACATTTTCCCAAATCTCTACACTTTTCATAATTCTAAGTATATTTATCATTATCCATATTATGCTTCATTTTTGAATTATTCCAGCCCCTTAAGTTACAAATCATTTCTAGCTACATTCACCAACCAGCAGCTATAAATTATATTCGAAATATTGCATTATCCTTCCCTCTCTCCCTGTATCCCTTCCTTTCCTCCTTCCTTCCTTTATTATTATGCAGGGACAGTTTCCATTTTTAGAAGGATTATTTTTTAATTTTGCTTTCTGATACTGGTCATTACTTATGCTGGTGACCTTTTGAAATTGGTGAAATTTCTGCTGATTTGCAGTTTTCATTCCAGTTTATTTACCGTCGTCATGATAATTCCTCAAAACTGTGATTTCAGCACCTTTCCTTTTCAAACTCCTTCTAAACAGGCCTTATTTTTGGAGGGTTTTTAATAAATAAATAAATAAATAAAATGCTCTTCTGGACTGAAATACTTAATCATTTAATGTGCCCTTGGTTTATATATTGGAGCTTAAAAGACCTAATAGCCAAGGGAAATCTCTGTGCTGTTAAAAATCCAAAATTAATATTGGCGATCAACCAGAGGTTTTTGAACATTGCTACAGGTGTAATTTAATCATCCATCAGCCATACAAATAGCACATTGGTGAATGGAAGCTGCTCATATTTTATTATCAAAACACATACATTTTCTAGGTTATGACAGCAAAGGTAAACATTATGTGGTTGGAATCAAGTTGACATTGGCTGATATAACACAATGATGTTAAATAACTGCTGGAAGAAAAGTATGGAGTTTTGTATTAGTTATATCTTTCTACTTCTCCACCCTCCAAAAATATATAGATGTCAGGTTGGACTATTTTAACCCAAAATGCTATAATAATTGTTAACACCATCCATGATATGTGAAACAGTACTTCTGAGCACAGTTTGGTCATCCTTCTCCTTTCAAACTCTTTTGCATTCATAGAGGCTATCACCATCCAAAGGTGTTCTTCTGGACTTATCTTACCATAGCAGCACATTTTTTTTTGTTTTTGCAAACTTAAGATATTGACATGACAATGACTATGTTTGGCTAAACATTTTCTCCCTGTTAAAAGAACTCTGTTTCCTAAAATGTCCTAATTCTCTACAGAAAGCTTTCACATTGCAATGGTCTTTCTTTACTTATTTGTGCAAATCATTCCATTTTCATTTGGAAGCTGATTGAAACTCTTCTGATTCAGAAGATATACTGTATTTTTCAGACTGTAAGATGCACCGGAGTATAAGACACACCATGATTTTGAAGAGGTAAATTTAAAAAAAAATGTTTTGCACTCTGCAGGCCTCCCAAACCCTCTGCATGCCTCATTTTTTGCAAAAAAGAGGGAAGGGCATGTAGAGCTTTGGAAGGCTTGTAGAGTGCTCCTGGGAGCTGGGTGGGGGGGCAAATGAGCAAAAACCACCCATTTTTTAGTCGAGTTTGCCTTCCCCAGTCTCCAGGAACACTTTGCAAGCCTCCCAAACCCTCTGCACATCCATTTTTGCAATGTGGAGGGGGGGGGTTGGCCAAAAATGCTATATTCAGTGTATAAGACGCACCCAGATTTTCACCTCTTTTTTGGGGGGAAAAGGTGCATCTTATACTCCAAAAATATGGTACCTCTGTCCAGCTCCACGATAATCACGGTCTCATAGAAGAATGAAATGCACCAAAATTAGAATATTTTGCACATACTTCATATTAACCTAAATTGCAATTGTAGAAAAGCTAAAAATGAATATCCTCTGGACTCTTAAAGTACTTTTATTCTTTATCAACATGTCCTTCCTTGATCATTACATTTACTGTTTATTAGAAACTTTACAGAGGTTATCCAAGTGCAGAGATTCATAAAATTCCAATTACAAGTTTTAGTATATTAACATTCTTGTATTGTATTTTTGCCCAGATTGAAAATGTTCATTATATTAAAGTTTAGACTTAAAAAAATAATAAATGATACAAATTAAGAAAAACACAAAAGAACAAAAAGAAAAAAGTGTAAAGGAAAAAAATAAAAATATATAGTAAAGAATAAAATGTGTGAGTGTGTGTGTGTGTGTGAGAGAGAGTGAGAGAGACAGAGAGAGAGAGAGAGAAAGAGAAAGAAAGAGAGAGAGAGAGGTCATTATAACAAATGCAAACAATTTCAGTATTGTATCATCTTTCTTGATGCTACAAAAAATATCTTTTCTTCTCCTATCTCATCTCTTATCTATAAACAAATATTTAAAGTCTTAGCATTCAGTCCTGGTTCTCAAAAATCCATTGATAGTTACCAGAAACAAAAAAAATATATAAATTTTAGTCTTGATCAGATAAACCAACTTTATATTCCTTCCCCTAGTTTTTAATAATCTTTAAACTCTTTGTAATCTTTTTATATAATGCATAGGTCATAATGTGCCTTGAATATAGGTTTATATACTTTCCATTCAAAAGTGTGGGCACTTGATGTTTCTCAATTCAAATTGAAATACTATAAAATTTCCACCCACATTTGTTATACATTTTTTTAAATCACTCAACAGGGAGTCATTAAAATATCAATTTATGGATACCTTAGTCAATTTTTTTTGAAATACACATTTCGGTATTGCACTATGGTCAAATACATAGCAAGCATCAATATTACATTCTTGAATTTAATTAATCAATGATATTAAAAAGTAGCATACATCAAATGCCAGGAATCTATTAAATTCAATTCTTCCATATACGTCTTAATTGTTTCTCTCACTAATCTATTTTTTGTGTGCTAGTATATTTCTATCAAGCTCAGCATCCAATATTTCAGTAAGATTTCTTTTTAATTGAGTTTAGTTTCGTTCGGAGTGACCTGACCAGAAGTCCCTCTTCTAGTTTGTTATCCTTTTAATTATTAAGACATCAGTCAGTTTCAATTCCAAATCCAGTGTTTAACACCTTTATCCATATCATTCTTGTAACTTGGAATTTTAAAATCCTCATTTGAATTAGCCTCAGTTTCAGTCTTGACCAGTAAAATACAGTATGTTCCTCTTCAAAAACTCTTTTAAATCCAGCTTTATGATAGCAGATAATCTCAAAAGTAACTTCTGAGTGCATTATTCCCATACATACTTCATTCTAAGTTAGGATAATTTGTTCCATTCTGTTTTAGCGTGTCTCTTCTCCTTTAATTATAAATTTGTAGATCTTTCCTCTAATGCTCAACCTTGAAAGTCCCATCTATCTAAAATACCCAATTTAGATGAGGTCTTAACCTCCTCTAAATTAAATTTAGATTTAATTTAATAACAGATCTAAATCTGTTGCTGTTTCCAATAATAATATACTCAAGTTTAGTTTAATCACTTGACATCTATTGCTAGGTATCCTCAGTCTAAAATAAGTTATTGCTGCTTCTCTAAACGCTCTCATTGATTGCCCAGTGCTGACAGCAAATCACTGTTGTTGCAATTAAACTTCTAAAAATTCCATGCATTTACTCTTCCTTAGATACAAAGCTGATATCCCCCCCACACAACTTTTTTTTCATTCAAGTTAGCTTGTTAAGGAGGAGGAGCCTTAAAGTGCAGCACATCAGTTGGGATAACATACTTGATAAGGCTTACTAGAATTGATATGATAAATTGAAGCTTTGCTGATATATCAATATCTATCTATCTATCTATCTATCTATCTATCTATCTATCTATCATCAACCATCCATCCATCTATCCATCCATCCATCCATCCATCCATCCTCTAGAACCCTGGGACTGGTGCTTCATCCCTGTGGCTATCCCCTGTGCTATGGCTCTGGCTAGAACCTCCTGAAAACTCTCAGGAAGTTCTGGGAGGGAGGGATGAAGATCTGGGGGTTGCAAAAAGGTTTAAAGTTTAAAGTTTAATAACATTTATATGCCGCCGTAGGACTCCGGGTGGCTAACAATCCCGTAGGACTCCGGGCGGCTAACAATACAAATAAATCAAAAAGAAGAGAAGGAAAGAAAAGATAGATTTAAAAACACACCATGCACTCCATTCCAAGTGGGGCTGGACCATATTTTGGGGTCAACAGCCCCAGGCCTGCCGGAACAGCCAGGTTTTAGTTGCTTTAAGGAAGGCCGAGAGAGTGGGAAGGGTCTGGATCTCTGCGGGGAGATCATTCCACAGGGCCGGGACAGCTACAGAAAAAGACCTCTCCCGAGTAGTCGCCAACCAGCATTGCTCGGTCGACGGTACCCGAAGGAGGCCCAATCTGTGAGATCTTATAGGACATTGGGAGATATGTGGCAGGAGGCGGTCCCGTAGGTATCCAGGTCCTAAGCCATGTAGGGCTTTAAAGGTAATGACCAGCACCTTGAAGCGCGTTCGGAGACCGATGGGAAGCCAGTGCAGCTCACGGAGGATAGGTGTAACATGGATGTACCTAGGCTGTGTTAATACACAGTTGTGACTCCTCCCATGCCTCACTTCGGAGACTAGGGAGGGTCCCTTCTGAGCCTCTTGCCTTGCCTACCATCCTACTGGGAGTTAGGCTAAGAGCCGAGGTGGCGCAGTGCTTAAGTGCAGCACTGCAGTTCAGCAGTTTGGCTGTTCAAATCCCACCAGGCTCAAGGTTGACTCAGCCTTCCATCCTTCCAAGGTGGGTAAAATGAGGACCCAGATTGTTGTTGGGGGCAATATGCTGACTCTGTAAACCGCTTAGAGAGGGCTGAAAGCCCTATGAAGCGGTATATAAGCCTAACTATTGCTATTGCTATCTCTAATATGACCATTCCTTTGTCAGCTTTTCTTAATGCAGCCTATTTGGTATCAACGGATGCTGCAGGTCAATTTTCTGTGCAAGTGTCTTCAGCCTTGACTTCTGGCAACTGCTTGGATAAGTCTCTGCAGTTTTCCTAGACAGAATGTCTGTCCCTAGAAAACTCAGATGGTTTTGTGCCTAAGGGAAGAGTAGAATTGAAAGTTTCACAGTGTCCCTTAACCATGACACCAAACTGGCTCATTATGAAAAGCTTATGACATTGAAAAATGGGGGGGGGGGCTTTTAAGTGTGTGCAAGAATTTTTAAACTATCGCAGTTGACTTTTTGTTTGCAAAACAATCAATCTCCACATGGAGGGATCAATATATTTTATCCATAGTCTAGGAATAGATCGACCCTAATATGGCAATAATTAAATGACTTAGATAATTGGAAGAAATTATCAAGCTAGGTGCACTGATTTGAGTGATTTATTGCAAGAAAATATTTGCTGTTTGATTTTTTATATGATTTTTATATTATTGTTGAAGTAATTATTGAGAATGAGTCTTCCTGAGTTCAGTGCAACTGCAGACCAACTTCATAAGCTATTAATAATGCATGTATTAAAAAATAGCCCAAACCACTTAATTTTTTTTCCCAGTGCAAGGAATGTTGAAAATAAATTATGCCACAAGAGCTGAGACGCTGTTCCTTGGCAGGATAAAACAGGATGAAATTTGGTATGGAAAGTAAAGCTAGATTAGAGAAAGATAAAATGATCCAGTTAGGAAATGGCTCCAAATGTATTTGACTGCTTCATTCTCAATCTTCCCTCCCTCCATCCTTCTGGGCATGTGACCCAGAATGGTTTTATTGAAGGGTATTGGAAAGAGTTCCATGCTCCAGATGCTTTCTCTATTCTCTATTCTTCCCAAACCAACAAAATTTCTGGAAACAATGAGAAGAAGCTCGGGACTCCATCTAGAAAAAAAGAACGGCACTAAATCTGGGGTGGCAGAAGAAACTTTAAAAAAAAAAAAAAAAGACATATTTTAAAATGTGCAAAATCCAGGGGCGGAGAAAGAAAAAAGCAAAACACGGCCAATGTATCTCCTAAGGGAAAGGGAGTGATGCAATGATTGAAAATGTTCTAAACATTTTACAGTCCCCTGCCGCCTTCCTCTTGCTCACTGAACCAGAATGGAGAGAATGGAGTATACTATGCCTCCAATGCACACAAATGCCTACAGATGCAACAAATTACTTCCTTGCATACAAATATGTCAGTGTGAGACAGTTCTTGACTTGGAAGACATGGTAACAAGGTCAGCCAATGAATAGTCATAGCAACCAAGTCAGCCAATGAGGGCTGTTTTGGAAACTGAAACAGTATT
The DNA here is from genome assembly GCF_009769535.1 of Thamnophis elegans. Taxonomy (NCBI): domain Eukaryota; kingdom Metazoa; phylum Chordata; class Lepidosauria; order Squamata; family Natricidae; genus Thamnophis; species Thamnophis elegans. The sequence goes on from NC_045544.1 coordinate 10,207,741, forward strand.
TTCTGTGTGAGCAACAAGGAGACAGCAAGGAGCCTGGGTGTGGCTTAGCTCTGTAGCTCTGAGTCTGTCTGATCTCAGAACTGGTCTGCTACTCTAAACTGAAAGAAAAATTGTTCTCTCCTTTGCCTGTGTTTTGCTTGTATTTACTATCATGTTGGAAAACCTGCTTTTGGTGTTGTATATTCACTTCATGTGTTATATTATGAATCTTATAATTACTCCATGTGTTATATTAATGAATCCTTCCAAATCAGTTACCTGTGTGTGCTTTCTGGATGTGATTGCTGCAATCACACCCAGAAAGGGCAGAATATCCGTTGGGCTTAGGACCCATGGTGGAAAAATGGTTAGAATACAGTATTGCAGGCGAACTCACTGCTCACTGCCACTGCCAGTTCAACCCTGACAGCTCAAGGTTGACTTAGCCTTCCATCCTTCTAAGATTGGTAAAATGAGGACACAAATTTTGGGGGGCAATATGCTGACATTGTAAACTGCTAAGAGGGGACTGTAAGGCACTATGAAGCGGTGTATATGTCTAAGTTCTATTGCTATCGCTATTGTGCATATGTCCTTCCTATGAGCACTGCTGGTAAAAGACTTCAAAAGTATAGAAGAGAATACTTTCTATACTTTCTACCGAAGCACTCAGTGTACTTTCAAAACAGAGAAAAATAACTGTTCTAACCCCCTCCTCCATCCAGTAACGAAAGCCGATAAAAAGCTTAAATGGAATGTCCTTTAATAACAAGACCAGAATCTCGGTGGCTGAAAGCCAAACAAACAAACAGATAAGGACCTTGGCAGCAAGTCCGACAAACCTTGGCAGCAACTCAGACAAATCTTGGCAGCAATCCAGCCTGGCAAGTTAGTTTCTCTTTAGTCAAAGTGTTGACTTCTGCAAGAAGGGTGTGGCACAAGCAGTCTTTTTTATAGTCTGGAGAGGAGCCTAATGACCATCAGCTTAGCGTAATTACCTCCTGTAATTACGTAATTGTTCTTGACGCGGAGCAGCTCTTTGATGGCATGCATCCCGGAACAACTCACAGTTGGTTTCTGGATCATTCCCCCTTGTCTCCTCCCCACTGATCCAAGGCTCAGGCGCCCCCTAGTGGCCAACCAGTCTCTCTGCACCCTGCTCGGAGTCAGAACCCTGTCCAGGGTCCTCCACATCCTCCAGGGCCGAATCATAGGCCCCCTCGCTGTCGGAGTCCGGTGGCAGCTCCAACGGCTTCTGCTGAGCCACAACAAATAACAATAACACTAAAAGTGTGCAACCAGTAGAAGGGAGATATAAGAGATCATAAAAGGATAAATAACACTACAGCCACACTCTATGGGTTAGTATATATAGATATTAAACAGAACTTAGTAACCACTGTGTTTTGTCAACTGTGAGAATTAGGTGATCGGTAGAATAATGGGACAAGGGGGGGAAAAAACTATCCCTGTGTCTATTTGTCTGGCATACAATGCCCTACAGTTCAGGATGGTGGTGGTGGGTGGGGCATGTGACTGGGTGGGCGTGGCCAACTTTTTCACTTTTTAAAATGTAAATGTGTTTTATTTTCCATTTCCATTTTCATACAGTCACACATATACTGTACAGAACCGGGGCCATATAACATTAAACAATAAACACAGCCATTCCTCTTGTCAATAATACCCACCAAAATAGAAACCCAATGTACCTCTTCGACCCTCCATACACCCTTTCTTTCGCCCCCCTCCAACTTTCCATCTTCCCTCCATCATTCCCCTCTACCCTACTTACCCTCCCCCTCTACCACTCCTCTCTCCCGGTACACTCCCTCCCTTCCTTCTCACCCTCCCTCCAATCCTCTCTCCCACCCTCTGTACCCCTCTTTCTTCTATCCCTCTACTCCTCCCTTCGGTGTATTTCTACTATCTATTAATATATACAGCTTGTCCTATTTTTACACTGGAATTAAAGAGCAACAGTATACAAGTGCAATCGCGTTACTTTAAAATCCAACACATACTATATATCCCCCCTCCCCCCCCAAAGACCCCACCTTTTTTCACTTTTTAAAGCATTTTTTTCTTGCCGGTTCGGGTGAATAGGCAGGAAAAAATGCTTTAAAAAGTGGGGAGGAGGCTTCCGGGGAGTGGCCTGTCGCCGGTCGGCAGCTTAACAGAGCTGCCCCCAGAATTCAGGATCGTTATCTACTCAATATCAAGAAGATAACTCTTTTTTCAGACAAGAAAAAAGCAGTGAGGAATCTCAGCTGGTAAGAATCTTCTTTGAAGTTCACAGTTTGTTTCTTTGTGAGCTGTGGACGGAGGGGGAGAATCAACCCAAAGCTGAGTCATTCAACTCCGACCTGAACTTCGCAGCTGTTATTCACAGCACGAGACAGGATCCCCTCCCCCTCAGGACAATCTTTAGAAAAGAGACTATTAAAAGTCAATACGAGCAAAGACCAACTTGTGAACTTTAAAATCTTTTCTCTATCTGAAATACCAGCTTCAATGTTATAAAAACCTCTTTTGCTTAATTGTCTTCAAAATGGCGTTTACAGCTTCTGCATCTGTTATCTCCGGCTTCCTGCTACAGAAGTAAAGAAATAATCTCTTATAATTTAATTAGAGCTACTCCCTTAAAGCTTTCAAGACTCTTTGTTGACTCAGACACATTCCAAACATTCTAAATGGACTTTCTCTTTTGAAATCCTCCGTAAAACCCCTTGGGAAAAAAAAAAAAAAAAAAAGAAGGGAAAAAAGGGGGGGGAGGAATTTCTTTTTCTCCACATAGCACAGTGGATTAGTAATTTAGAATAAATAATTAAAACCAAAATATAATGGCATCCAAATCAACCTCTGTTAAATTACCTCCGAAAACGTCTCCCATACCTGGCACAAAGTTGCAGCCCCCACCATCTATGCCCCCTAGTGGAGATGTACTAACAAAAGAATTTTTTCTGGAAATGTTCAAAGAATCCAGAGAACAGAACTTAGAAATGTTTAAAGAATTCAGAGAACAGAATCTAGAAATGATTAAAGATTTCAAAGATGAAATAAGGAATGAGATGGAAGTTCTATATGACAAATTCGATACCAGGGTCACTAAAATGAATGATAATATGATGGGAATTGTAAATGTGATAACAGAATATATTTCTGGAATGGAAGATAATTTAGAAACTCTCAATGAAGCTAAAACTAACCTGATATCCAAAACTGAAGTGGTGGAACAAAAAATTGATAATGCTGAAAAACAAATTATTATGATACAGTATAAGCAGATGGAGCTTGCATTAAGAGTGAGGGGGCTGCGTGAAGAAAAGCAGGAGAACTTAAAGCAAATGTTTTCTGAAGCTTTTGACCGTCTGGTGGGAAAACCGGGATCCAATTTTGATTGGCAGATTGACAGGATTTTTCGTGTTAACTCATGGGCGGCAAAACAAAGGCAACTTCCCCGAGACGTGGTAATATACTTTGTTACAAGAGAATCTAGAAATATGATACTACAAGAGTCCTACAATACTAAGCTTCAAATTGGTGGACAGGACCTGATTGTTCTGAAAGAAATACCGCCTCAGATGCTAAGAGCCAGAAGAGATTATGCTTTTCTGGTGGAAGAGCTCAGAAGGCGCCAGATACAGTACAGATGGGATGCCCCATTCGGTATTATAGTTACAATGGACAAACAAAGATATCGTCTCAGCTCGGTATGGAAAGCTCGTGATTTCTATCATAAGATTCTGAAGATGGGATATCCTGAACCTTCGGGATATGGTGAAAAACCACGAGACGAACAAGATAAACAGCAAACCACACAACCATCAGATAAAATGTATCATCTCCCTCTTCCGGAAGGGCAAGGAGTCAAGGAAAAAAGATCCAACCGCAAGACCACCAGACAAACGGATAAACAAGCTACTATGCAACAATCTCAACAATCATTGGCCACTGACCAAGGAGCTACTGCAACAAGCTCAGAAGCTGTGGGAGGAGCCAAACCAAAGGTGAGACAGGCCTTGCGGGAGGCTCTAAAAAAGCTTCAGGCAACCAAAAATGACAACTAAGATTTTGACATGGAATGTTAACGGATTGAACTCTCCACAGAAAAGAAAGAAAATATTTCATTATCTTAAACAGTTTAAGAATGACATAATTTGCTTGCAAGAAACTCATATCAAATCAACCGATCAAAAATATTTGTTTAACCCCAAACTGGGCCAACATTTTGCGACCTCAGCCATGGAAAAGAAAAATGGCATAGTAGTATATTTAAGAAAAGACATTAAAGCTGAGCTAATTGAAGCAGATCCCTTTGGAAGATATATTGCATTAGATTTAATCTTAGAAGGGAAAAAGACGTTACTTTTGGGAATTTATGCTCCTAATCAACAACAAGATGGATTTTATAGAAATCTCCATGCTAAATTAGTACAGTGGGATTTTGAGTCTTGTATATTAATGGGTGACTGGAATGGCGTGATCGACACCAAAAGAGATAAGAAGACAGCTCGCCTGAACACCAAATTTCGAGCTAAGTTACCCAAACCCTTTTTTGACATGCTGGACGACTTTGAATTGCGAGACGCTTGGCGCGAGAGGCACGCAGAAGAATATGACTTTACCTTTTTTTCCAATAGACATCAATCTCTTTCAAGGATTGATTTTATACTAATTACAAATGATTTACTTTGTAGGGTGAAGAAGACAAAGATTATGGCGAGAGCTCTCTCAGACCATAATCCAGTCTGGATGGAATTGGGAAGGGTAGCCCAGGCAAGAAGGTCCTGGAGGTTGAATGAAAACTTATTTAGATATGAAAAGTATGTTAATGATTGTAAAAAATTGCTATCAGAATATTTTGTCTTCAATATGAACAAGGGTACATCTTTGGAATATGTATGGGATGCAAGCAAAGCGTATATGAGAGGAGTATTAATGAATATAAATAAAATACATAGATACAAACAAGGGCAAAAACGAAAAGAATTGGAAGAGGAAATTAAAGGGAAAGAGTCAGAATTAACATTGAATCCAGGAGATACAAAGATTAGGGAAACAATTGCTATATTAAAATCTCAGTTTGATATGCTGATCTCTGACCAGGTAGCTACTAGTTTATTATATGCTAAACATAATACTTTCTGCAATGCAAATAAACCCGGTAGGTGGTTGGCTTATCAGATTAGAAAAAAAAGGAAAGCTCGAAATGTAACCAAATTGTGTCACAGAGGGAAGGAAGTGTTTCAACAGGAAGAGATTCAAAAGGTATTTCGGGAATTTTTTACAGAGTTGTATAAAGGGGATAAAATTAAGGACGGAGATATAGACAAATACCTAGATAAAGAGAAAATCCCCCTAGTCAGAGAAGAACATAGGCATAAGCTGAACCAACCTATAACCTCTGGGGAAATTTTGCAGGCAATTAAACAACTAAAGTTAGGGAAAGCACCAGGCACAGATGGTTTAACAGCTGTTTATTATAAATATCTACAGTTAGAAATGGTAGAACCCCTCAGAGAACTATTCAATAAAATTCAATCGGGAGGGAAAGTGCCTCCCTCGTGGAAGACTGCGTTCATATCGTTGATACCCAAAGAAGATCAAGACCTCACCCAACCAAAAAATTACAGACCTATTTCATTACTTAATGTAGATTATAAAATTTTTACTAAAATATTAGCAAATAGGCTAATGGGGGTAACTCAGCAACTGATACATACCGATCAAACTGGTTTTATACAGGGCAGACAGATGAAGGATAACGTTAGATTAATTATCAACGCTTTAGAATACCTGGGAAAGAACAATCAAATCCCGGCCGCATTCATATTTTTGGATGCGGAGAAAGCCTTTGATCGAGTTAATTGGCAATTCCTGCTGAAGACATTGCAAAAAATGCAGATAGGAGATGGCTTTTTACGGTCAATTGGTGCAATATATCAGCAGCAAACAGCCCAGATCATTGTCAATGGAAGTCTGACAGACTCCTTTCAAATTGAAAAAGGTACAAGACAGGGCTGTCCTCTGTCCCCATTATTGTTTATTATAACTTTGGAAATACTGTTGAATAAGATACGGGGCCTGGGCGGTCTAAAAGGGATCAAAATTAGACAGCAAGAATATAGAATTCGTGCATTTGCGGATGATCTGGTTATAATATTGGAACAACCGCAGGAATCTAGTAGGGTATTATTGAATACGATCAATCAATATGGTCAAGTCTCGGGATTTAAAATAAATCTAGGAAAAACCAAAATAATAGCTATAAATATGACTATCAAACAGAAGGAAGAACTGGGGGCGACGCTAAGATGTGAGGTAGTTAAAAAAGTTAAATATCTTGGAGTTAATATCTCAATCTCAAATGGGAAATTATACAAGTATAATTATGAATCACTTTGGCATAGTACACAGTTGGAGTTGAAAAGGTGGGAAAAACTGCATTTGTCCTTGCTGGGTAGAATAGCGGCAGTAAAAATGAACATTTTACCAAAATTTTTATTTCTTTTTCAAATGTTACCAATACTTAAAAGAGATGCGAATCTTTTAGAATGGCAGAAGGGTATCAACAAATTTGTGTGGGCAGGAAAGAAGCCGAGGGTAAAGATGAAAATAATGCAAGATGCACGTGAAAGAGGAGGATTGAAATTACCTAACTTAAAATTATACTATGACGCAGTGGCATTATCTGCAATTAGTGATTGGATTCATCTAACTAATGACAGAATTTTGAATATCGAGGGATATGATTTGTTATATGGTTGGCATGCTTACCTGTTATTTAACAAAAAAACGGATAAGAAATTTAAAAATCACATCTTAAGAAATGCTTTATTGCGGGTTTGGAAAAAATATCAACATAAACTAAATGATAAAGTGCCCATGTGGGCAATTCCTAGACATGCAATTGAAAATATGAATGTAGAACAAAAACACGATAGAACCACCTATAGACAACTTCTTATCTCAGAAAGAGGGGTGATGGAACTAAAATCTTTAGAGGTACTTAAAGAAGAGAAGGTAGTTCAAACGTGGTTTCAGTATGGTCAACTACAAGCTAGGTGGAAAACAGATCAAAAAACTGGCTTTGTAAAAGTTGAGGATAATCTGTTTAAACAAATAAGAGATCAAAGCTCAATGCATATAAAGAGGATATATAATGTATTAGTACAGATGGATTCTGAAACGGAACTGATTAAGGATTGTATGATAAAATGGGCTCAGAATGTCGAGGAACCAATAATGCTTGAAACATGGGAAAGAATCTGGGTAAGAAATGTGAAATTTACACAAGCACAAAACTTGAGAGAAAATTTTTATAAGATGTTTTATAGATGGCACCTAGATCCTAAAAAGCTTGCCTCTATGTATCCAAATGTTCAACCTAAATGTTGGAGATGTGGTTCTTGTGATGCTACATATTTTCATATATGGTGGACATGTCGTAATGTTAAGGCATTTTGGATAAAAATATGGTGGATCCTGCAAAACATCTTTAAAAGAAGGATAAAATTTACCCCCCAGCTGTTTTTACTGGGTATATGCATTGATTTTACAGTAGCAGAGACTAATTTGATCCTGTATTTAATAACGGCAGCAAGACTCTTGGTGGCGCAGTATTGGAAGAAGAAAGATTTACCCACCATTCAAGAATGGACTTTGAAAGTTATGAACTTAGCCGAAATGGCCAAAATCTCAGCATATCTCAAAGAACATTCAAACGAGAGATACAAAAGAGACTGGAAAAAGTGGATTGATTACATAAAAAGTAAATATGGGACTAAAAAACTCCAGATAGCTTATGCTTAGTATCAGTAATAATTTAAATTGTTTAAAATTTGGGTAACAGTAAGAAGCTGAGTTCAATGTAGAGATATTTCAGACTGTGATTGTTCAAAAATTATACCACGTATGGTCTTTGGGAAGTCGGGGGGAGGGAAGGGAGGTGGGGATTTAGGGGGAGGGGGGAGGGGGGAAATACAATATGTGTTAAATTCCATGATTGTATTTGTATACTGTGGCTTTTCAATGTTAGTGCGAAAATAGTACAAACCGAATATACTGGAAGGTAATAGATACCGAAGGAAAGAGTCGAGTGAAAGAAGAAGGAGGGTGGAGAGGGTGAGAGAGAGGAGGAGGAGAAGGGAGGGAGGGAATGGAGAGGGAGTGATAGGGTTAGAAAGAAGGGGAGGGGAAGTAGGCGTAGAGGGGTGTGTGAGAAGGAAGAATGAAAGTTGGAGGGGGTTGAAAGAGGGTGTATGGCAGGCAAAAAAAAAAATAATCAAAAAAAAAAAAAAAAAAAAAGTGGGGAGGAAGCTTCCAACGATCATGTGGCTCACAGCTGATCTGTGCAATTGTGGGAAGCCTTTTTTTTTTACTACCGGTTTGCAGAACCAGAACAATTGTCCCTACTGGTTTGGCCAAACTGGAAGGATTTCACCCCTACTACAATGGCATCCTGAGTGAAGGAGTCGAAGCAGTTGGTGTCCAGGGTGTGAGGGGTCTGTAGAGTATTCCATAGGTCATGTTTTGTATTATGTTCTTGCCTTTTCAAATTTTGGCCATATCAAGTCAGTATAGAAGAAATTATATTCATCCTTGAATACTTCTCTGATCTGCCACTTTCTTGTGAACAAAATGCAAGATATAATCCACCACCCCACTTTGAACAGTTTGTTAATCATTCATTGTATACAGGCTTTTGACCAAAAGAAACTTTGACTAAAACTTGAAGGTCAAACACAGAATGAAAAGTATATAGAAGACAAAACTTTTACATCGGCTTAATTCATAGAAAGAATGCTGCTTTTATCATGGGTAGCCAATAAGATTTTAAACTATCTGAAAGGACTCAGACAGTAAAATGCAAGTTTATGTTTTCAGCATAAAAACTCCAATCAGAGTTGATGGCACTTGTGTTTTAGATGGGTTTGTTCATACAAAAGTTTAATCAATATGCCATAATTCAAAATTTTAAGAAGCATCACCCATTTTTTTTAAAAAAAATCAGAATAGAAATGTCTTCATCTGCTACAAATATAACATCATAGCAAATGCCACTGAATCTGAGAGGCATTTCGAGCTCTAGAATCAACTAGACAACAGGGTAGTGGAGGTAAACTTCTACAAGCTTTAGTTCAATTATGTTAAAATTACTTTAACTTCGGGATTGCACAAAATGATTAGAAATATCGAAAATTAATTTCTTTAGACCTTGAAAGCCACTGCAGAATCAGAAAAGCATCCTTTTTTAAAAGTTGCATCCTTTAAATCGCATGTTGCCTTTCTGTGTCTTTTTAGATAAAAGGCCTTTTTTTTCTTTAGACATTAAAAAAAAGATAATGCTATAATAAATCACATGCAGAGGATATTTTTTTTCCTTCCTATCATTTTTTTCTGCTCTTCTCTGCATTGCAAAATAAAGATTGTTCTGGAGTGCATTGAAAAATATGATTTCCCAAAAATAAGACATCCCAGATAATAAGCTCAATGGGGCTTTTGAGCGCATGTGCTAAAATAAGTCCTCCCTTGAAAATAAGCCCTCCCCTAAAATATTTAAATGCATGTGCAGTCAATCACCACCATTTCCTGAGGGGAAGGGGGAATATGCCCCACGTACCCCACATGCATCTGCCATCCATGCGGAATTGCCTCGCAGAGGCGGTTCCCGTAAACCCTAGCTACAGTGTTCCTTCTCTTACTGGTGGCCGCAAATAGAGTGGCAAGCCCAGAAATGCTAGGGCTAGCAAGAGTGTGCCAGTAACAGAGACAGAACTTATGGCCCTCTCTGGATCAGCTGATCCATGGGCCGAGGTTACGGGGCCTCCTGCACCTCAAAAATAATAAAACCTCCCTGAAAATAAAGCCAAGTGCTTATTTCAGGGGTGAAAGAAAAAAGAAGACCCTGTCTTATTTTGGGGGGAAACATGGGTAAGCAAGAACTTTCTGCATACAGAAGTGCTTTCAGTTATGAACTTCAATAAAAGAGATGGTTTAGTTTTCCACCATAATCATTACAATGTAATAAAGGAGCTGGATTGTAGAATATTCTTTTAGTTTATAATGAGTTGCTTTGGAGTTAATTGAGCTTCTAATTTTCCATGGATCAATGATGTATTACTCTTCTACTCTTGTAAAGATTCCAAAGCCACTGAAATCGTTTAATTCTTTATGAATAACAAATAACCATTCTAGTCTTTTTTTTAAAAAAAAATCCATGACTATGCTTCTCTTTTCCCCCCCCCAGCACAGGTCCTTCTTTCATATCTTTGTCAGTCTCCATCAGAGGCAAATACATTTATGCCATTTTGGTACTCGCCTTGTCATTCAAATGTGCCACGTGGGGAAATGTTTCTGATTGCTTTCTGATTTAATAATGGGAAAATATCATACACTGACATATTTGAAAGACTGTCTGCTTTCTGATGCAGAATGAGGGCCACATTCGGTACATGCCTCTCTACTGTTTTGCCTGGATTATTATGCTTTCCACATGAAGATGTAATTATAGGTAATTATTATTTTGTTTCTACTGTTACTGATTTGGGGGGTGGGGTTGGTAGAAAGGCCTTATGTCAAGTGCCAGGAAAATCAGAAGATCCAGATAGTTCAAATGAGTAAAAATATTTGTTGCAAGCTTAAGCTCTCTACAAGAATTTGCGTTACTAATGGTCCGAAGCAGTGGTAGGATTCAAATAATTTAACAACCGGTTCTCTGCCCTAATGACGGGCTGGCTAGGCATGACCAGATGATCATGTGACTGGATGGTTGTGGCCAATTCAATGTCACTAACCACACCCAGGCCCGCCTCCCTCAAAGTCCTCAACAAGATGCAATTTCCCTCTCTATTTGTTTACTACTATGAACCTCAAAAAAACTTCCCACCCAGTCACATGACCACCGAGTCATACCTACCCAGCTTGTCATTAGGGCAGAGAACCGGTTGTTAAATTATTTGAATCCCACCACTGAATCTAACCGATGTTTTATATAAAAAAAAGAAACCAGCTGGTTGTTTTAAGAACAATTTTGTTGTTCTTAAATGTTTTACAAAGATGATGTCCTTTCATTCCTTCATTTTTTTTCCCTCCTGTCAAGTAAAAGTGGACCATCTCAAGTGCTCAGGGAGTTTTAGCAATTTTCAGGGGCTAGAATTGAATTGAATTGAATGGAATTTATTGCACTTATATGCCGCCCTTTTCCCCGAAGGGGACTCAGGGCGGCTCACAATCCAAGTCAGGGAAGGGGGTACAGATAAGGGATAAAAAGACGAACAGAACAATACACAATTTAAAAGCACACAACAACCATACCATTCGAGGGGGGGGGCAAAAGCTCTTTAGCCCCAGGCCTGTCGGAACAGCCAGGTTTTAAGGGCTTTGCGGAAGGCCTGGAGGGTGGTGAGGATTCGAATCTCCACGGGGAGCTCGTTCCAGAGGGTCGGAGCAGCCACAGAGAAGGCTCTCTTCCGGGTAGTCACCAGTCGGCATTGGCCGGCGGATGGAATTCGGAGGAGGCCTAATCTGTGGGATCTGATCGGTCTATTGGAGGTAATTGGCAGCAGGTGGTCTCTCAAGTACCCAGGTCCAATACTATGAAGGGCGTGAGGTGACTATGAGAGGGTAAGAACACAGGAACAGAAGTGTATCCCCACATTCTTAACACATCTATACATAACAAACTCTTCTTTAATGAGACAGGAATTGCAGCTCTTTATATGCACGTGGTAGCTATTTTTGGATTTCAAGGACAGTTTTCTTAGAGTGATGGGGACAAATATTTTGCGTTTTTGCAAGTTCTCGTATAGACAGATATAGGAGCACTTTGAAAACAGTACCAGAATGAATGATGTTCCTTGGTATTTATATTTATATTTTCCTCTCATATTCAAGGGTATAATTTTTCATTCAGAAAACTATGATATCAGGCACATTTGGTAAGATGGTATGAATTACATGAAATAATGCTCACCCCTTGAGATGCCAAACATAGTGTCCAGATTTTCTCCCAAATGTCCATGAAAAGCAGTTGAGAGTTGAACAATAGGATTTGGGTTAAATGGGGTTTACTATGTAATTTCTCTTTGAATTTTTTTTGCTGGGCAGGGGGTGTAAATGGATTGTGCAGTGCTTCAGGTGTACTTGACTGCAACACCTTAGCACATAAGCATCTTTTAATGGAATTTCACAGCTTCCTTTTGCTGCTGCGGCAAACAGTGATATAAATATCCATTTACATCAAGGAGTTTTAGCTAGTTTCTACATTCATATCTTTTTGTCTTTGACTACAAAGCACCACAGACACTTCCTTTACACCAATTTAAGGTATACTCACTATTTCAAATGTTATATTTTATTATACTATCTTTCAAAGGACATTATATTACTGTTTCATCTCTATATTCTCTCCTGGATGAATGTTTGGAACCAAGTATGAAGACTTTTAGACAAGGGCCTTAGAACTTTGACTTTATTCAAGACAGTGGTCTTTTCAATTTATTTTCCATTTTCCCTCTTGAAGCTGTGACTTCCCAATTATTCTGTTACACTAGACTGATCCCTTTCTGGAGATCCTTTCCATGGTCTTCGAGGACATGCCTATTGCAGAGAATATGTAGACTTACCTTTTTAAAAAATCAATGATTTTGATATCAGGTGAAAAAGTAGCCCATGTGTCAGCGTTCCAAGGATCAAGTAGAATTAAATCAGAGTCCAAGGCAAAACGATCCTTAAAGTTCCAATTTAATAAAGCAGACATCTTAGCACAGCTGTGTTATTCCCAATTCTGGAAATTACATCATAATTCCACCCAGTTAAAAGTTCATGATCTTGTCCCCACACCCACAATCCATCACATAGTCCAATCTTCTTCTTCCACCCAGGTGTCTCCACCCAGCTGCTTTCGATCAGGTGTAAAAGTGCAGAGACAAAAGATGACCTTGGCTTCTAGAAAAGAATGACAACGATACATTCCACAATCCTACTCCTGCCCATTCCTCCCTCCTATCAACTATACTAATGAAACAGCATAATGAAATAAGAGAAAGTGTGGCAGGCCAAAATTCTACCATGTTTGAATGAATGAATGAAACATTAACTGTGCTATTTATTTTTGATACTTGCATATAACTGAATAACACTTAAAGTAGGCACTTTCAGAAGCAAAGAAAGAATTGATGGTTAAGTCTTCTCAGTCGTATAAATTGCTTTTAAGTTCGATGTGTGAAGAGTGGGAATAAGGCTGAAGAGCTTAGACCTGGCTCTTTCTTAGAAGTCACTTTCATCTTTAACGTGGACAATTACATGAAGTACAAGTTTCTTCTATCTGTGGAGACTCTTCTGATGGAGAATTCAAAGTTCTAAATGACACTAAGGTCATCAATGAACATAACTGTTGTCTCTCTGCAGAGAAAGATAAAAAGGATAAAGGAGGGAGCATAACTTAAGAGGTCCCTAAGGGGGTGTGCATAAGTGCACCAGTGTACCTACTGTCCCTGACCTACTGTCCCATTTATATTTATCCTTTTTATATGCATATGCGATGTTTTCTTATTTATGTCTATTCATTTATGCCATTTTTTCATGTGTTCTTCATAGCTGTTTCCTTGTACTTGTTGACAAACAAATAAATAAATCAGAATGGTTATCTCCATTCCTCTCCTGATGTGTAAAACGTACATAAATTGTGAGTGGACAAAAGACTTTTGATAACAAATGACAGTGTGCGCAGCCAGTACACTTCTCCATTTTCAAACAAGTGGGGTGTCAAAACGGTGGAGTTGTTTAAATATATAAAACATGGACAAATAAAAATGGAAGATGGGTCAACATTTAAGTGGGATGACCATGGTCTAGGTGATCATCTTCACTTTGCTCGTCTTTTCGTGTTTATAATTTTACCTCCTTTAGCTGACTTCTGAATCCATTCACAAGCAATGTGAAACTGGCATTAGATGATTTAATTAGTATTTATTTCCTTAGCATAGTGACATTCCATGTTATGTCTTCCTGTTAATAAACCAGACATTCATAACCTAGCTGAAGGTCCAAACAGAATAGTCAACAAACATGTGTCCAGTAAGATAAAGAGGCTGCTGAATTTGCTAAGTATAATTCCAAATTCTTTTCAGGAGCTTGTGGAATGTAGCATTCATCTCAATTCTGCAGTTTATGTTGATAAATTATATATAATTGTAGTTGAACTCTGCAAGTTCTGAATTAAAATTTAAACTTTGTGTTTCTCAATCTTTCATGTCTTCATTATACGGATTATTGCTTAAACACATGTGTGATAATTTTCAGCAACCTTCAACTGTGAAAAATAAATATTATCGTGCTTTATTCCTTATCTTAGGAAGTCAATAAGAAGAGGCAACCACCTGAATGTTTAGCAGAGTAATTGATAAATACAATGTTATGCCTTCATCATGACCCCTGCCCTCCTCTACATAATTGTATTCATAAGAAATCCTCAGACGCTTCTAGCTGATGACTGTAAGAAATAGGAAATTGAATTATTGAAGGTTTTATACCTACCTACCAATATTTTCTGTACTATTCAATGGATTTTATTTTTAATTTCTAATATTCTTTTTTTTTTAACCAGGAATAGGACTAGATATATCTGTCTGTTCAGGCTTCCATACTATATTTTAAACGTTTGAAAGCACAGGCTAATTATCCATTGTTTCTGCATCACTTTGCAAAACAAATAGTAAAACAAAGGCTTGGAAATTCTGGAATTTCTGGAATCAAACTACACATTTTCTGTTTTTTTACTTAATGAATACATTACTGCTAATATGTGCATATAAAATACCTTCATTAAGAGAAATCTGCACCAACATACATTTTTTAGACTTTTCCAATTTATATAATTTGTTAAGCGTTGTCCCTAAGGTATGTTTTTTTGTATACTGTTTTCTTTAGCATACATATAGCTTGATTAGAGAACTGCAGTGCAAAATCAAGAGGCTAATTGCATTCTAGTTCACCTATTAATCCTGAAAGTGCAAATTAGGTCGGCTCATTTGAAAACGTTAAACAAATGAAATTTCCCTTCAACCTTAGCCAAATGTTTGTAGTTCCAAAAACAATGCAGTAAAACAGGCCTTTACTAGTCATAGTTGGAATGAACCTACTGTTTATTATGGGCAGAAAAATCAACAACAACTCAACCCTTGTTACAGGTTGAGAATGATTAAGCCTAGTTAACACTTGGATAGAGAAACATCAGGAAATGCTAGACAACAGAGGAAATTAATCCTGGAAAAAGGCAATGGTGAATCTTATGGACAGGTCCATGGAGTCTCCAAGGCTTAAGTTTAATTAATACAGCTGATGATTTTTTAAATCTATTCACATGACTTTTTTGTTGCTTACCTTTTAATGTTTAGTTAGGATTCCTTATATTTGTTCTGATTAATCTTGAGCACAGCAAATAACTAAACAGGTATATAGAACAGATGAATTTTAAAACAGACATATAGGTCTCTAGGTCTCTAGATAGATAGATAGATAGATAGATAGATAGATAGATAGATAGATAGATAGATAGATAGATAGATAGATAGATAGATAGATGGATGGATGGATGGATGGATGGATGGATGGATGGATGGATGGATGGATGGATGGATGGATGGATGGAAAGATGGAAAGATAGAAAGATAGAGATAGATGATAGATAGATAGATAGATAGATAGATAGATAGATAGATAGATAGATAGATAGATAGATAGATAGATAGATAGGAAGGAATGGATTTGCATGTGGGAACACCTGGAAGTAACTCCTTGAGTAACTAAAACATAGTTGCTTTAATGGTGTATGCAATCCTTTACAATCCAAAATATCTTTTTCAAAAGATTTGCAGATCCACAATGGTTCATTGACACTTTCACAAAAATCTCCCTGAAAAAAAAGACATTCAGACATTTTCTCCCTTTTTCCAGCTCAAATATTTTTGGTGAAGGTGGTAGTTATCCCCGAATCCTGAAAGCACAATTCATCTTGTGACTCTTCATCACAAATGATCCATATTTATCATCTTTTGGGGATTCTTACCTCTATTGAAACGGCTTACATGTTATTGGATTTGACTATTCTAGCTTACTTCTGTTTCCAGGGGGAAAACTCTTTGGCATTTATCTTTAGCATACTTCATTAAAGTGACATAAAGAACAAATCGTATACATTGACATTTTGTCAGCTTCTATTTTTTTGGACAGTTGAATAATTTGCCTATTACTATTTTAACAGACAAAACACATTGTTAGCCATTTTTCAAGTACTCCAATGTACATTATAAACACAGTGTCAGGGACACAGTAATGTTGTCCATCGACTTTGCTGTTTGTTACCCTTCTCTTTCCTTCCTCCTTTCCCAACATTATAGAGGCAGAGAGAGAGAGCCAAGCCTTTGCACAATATATTTAAATATGGTAATTTGAATCTGATCATTTGTGCTATCTGTAACTCTAGATTGGCTCTAGAGTCACATTGGCTATGTGTAACTCTAGATGGGCTAATTTCTTTGTGTTCTTGTCTATCCATGGCACTCTCAACAATTTTCCTCACACCAATGTTCAAAAGCACTAATAATATTCCAATCCTGAAAGTCTAACTTTTATTTCCATATGGAGTAGGGCCAGGTTGGGGATAGACCATCCGATTTCAATTCGATTTTGATTTTATTGTATTTCCTATTCCCAGAGGGACTCAGGGCGGCTCACAAACCAAGTCAGGGAGGGGGGAACAAAGAAAGACAACGGACAACACAACACCTCAATTTTAAAAACAATCAACAGCCACACCATTCGAGCGGGGACAGGAACTCATCAGCCCCAGGCCTGTCAGAACAGCCAGGTTTTTAAGGCATTGCGGAAAGCCTGGAGGGTGGTGAGGGTCCGAATCTCCACAGGGAGCTCATTCCAGAGAGATGATCTTACAATGTGGACACTAGAGAAGATCTTACAATGAGAGAAGATCTTACAATGTGGACACTAAGAGTTGACTCCAACTTGGTAGCACATAATGATTTATTTAAATCATGATAATATAAACCAGGGATCCCTAGCCCCTGGTTTGTGGACCATCTCTGGTCTGCAAACATGCCAGAAACTGAGTGACACAAATAAGCACAAAGCCCCATCTACAAGATACAGACTGTTGTGGCCTACCAGCATTCAGCGGAGCTGGCAACAGATTCAGACAGTGAGGAGGTTGGGGAGGAACATGGGCCAGTCCTGGAGTCTGGGGAAGGCTCTGATGAAGGCTCTGTATCGGAGGCAGAGATGGGGCCAGGGCCGTCTGACAGTGATCAGCTGCCTTCGGAGTCAGACATCAGTGAGGCAGACGAACAGCTGGAGCCTGTTCCCAGTGTGCACATGTGCAGAGTTGCCAAACAAGGGAACAACTAAGGAAAAAGGGTCAACTTGGGAGTAAGGCGGATGGACAGGGGGATGGTGAATGGCCCCTCCCTTAGGGAATAAAAGAGAAGGGAAAGGAGAGGAGTGTTTCCAGGAGACAATTAGTCCATTCTTGCATTCTTTCAATATCTTGAAAGATATTGGCCTGGCACTCTCCAAGCCTGATCCAAGCTCAGTAATTGTAAACCATCTTGAAAGACTGGGGGAGAGGAAAGACTTTGCTGGAGAGGAATTCATTGTAAATTAAATAAAAGGGGTTTATCAGGATGAGGACTCGGCTTCATGCTGCTGGGGAAGGCTAGGTCAGAACACAGACAGCACATGGAAACCCGACCCCTCTGATCCGTGGGAAAAAAAATCTCTCCATGGAACCAGTCCCTGGTGCCCATAAGGTTGGGGGCTACTGCTAAAGATCTCTTTAATGTGTAACATGCTTATGGAAAGCAAGTGTGTTGGGTATGTTCACTGCCATAAGTTATTTATAAAAATAATAAAGGTGGAATATCAAATATAAATAAATAGAATATGTGAAAACTCTGCAATATCTTTTCATGATTTCCATTTCAGCTTGGTATTCCAATCTGTCTCAGAGAAACAGATTTCCTGTGAAAAAAAATCTTCTCATAATACTAGAGTCAGTAGCTCAATATTTTTGCCATGTAAAATACAAGTTGCGCCAAAGAAAAATGCTCATGAATATGGGCATATTGTTCCTGGCACAAATGTCTCAGTGTTTGATGATGAGCAAGGAACAGACAGAGCATCGTGGTCTGTTCTGAAACCCACTGGAACTGCAAGAAATAGGACATAATCAGATTCTCATTTCCTAATCAGGTCTGACTGGAAGCCAAGAGAAATCGGCCACAGCTGTAATAGCAATAATCACATTCTAAGTGAGCTGTTGAATTTAGCAAGATTAGTAATATGGAGTTTGAAAGGACTACAAGGCCAGCCTCCCACTGCGAGACAGGATAGATCAATCAGATCAAATGCAGAACACCCTACTATAAGGAGATTAGCTTTATTATGGGAAGTTGCTGAGGGGAGACAAAGCTGAATGAATACATGTGAAATGTAATCCTGGTCTTGTTTCAAGTGACAATGGGAGTTTAGTAAGGGTTACCTCTGAGTGCAGACGTCTAAACTATTAGACAATTATGATTGCACCCCTAATTAAGAGACAGCCTCCTGCAAATTACTGATGAAGCGTGAAGAATACAGGATGGAAGAAGATCCAGTCGCTTAGGATATCACATCAGGAAAGAACTGCAGATTGTCAGAGGTGCAAAAACAGGTGCATTTACATATTTATATTTTTATGTTAATACAAAGCACCGCCTCTATTGATGAAATACAAAACCACTTCCAGTTGGTACCGTGCAAACTTTTGTTTACCGTCACGATGAAATCAAGACTGTAAGGATTAGGAAGTGGAGGTTAACAGAACAATGGAAGGAGACTTTTTTTCTTCTTATTAGGCCATAATCTTCTAGCACATTTGTAGACTTTAAAAATTGAAACTCCACCCATAGGTTTTATGAATTAGATCTATGGGAAGCAGTGGTGGGTTTCAAAAAAAAATTGAACCTACTCTGTGGGTGTGGCCTCCTTTGTGGGAGTGGCTTGCTGGCCATGTGACCTGGTGGGAGTGGCTTGTCGGCCATGTGTTCTCTTTCTCTCTCTCTCTCTCTCTCTCTCTCGCCTTCCTTCCTTCCTTTTGTCTCTCTGTCCCTTTTTCCTTTCTTTCATCTCTCTCTCACTTTTTCTTTCTTTTTTCTTTTTTTCTTTCTTTCTTTCTTCCTTTCTTTCTCTTTCTCTCTCTCTGTGAGTCTGTGTGTGTGTGTGTGTGTGTGTGTGAGAGAGAGAGAAAGAGAGAGAGAGAGAGAGAGGTGGGTTTCAAAAAATTTTGGAACGTCTTCTGCAGGTGTGGCCTGCTTTCCAGGTCCACTGGTGGAACCTCTTCTAACCGCTTCGGTAGGTTTGATGAACCGGTTCTACCGAACTGGTGTGAACTGGTAGGAACCCACCTCTGATGGGAAGGGAGAATTTACGCTGTACATCAAATATTAATATGATTGAGCTGGTCCAGAGGTACCTCACGAGAAGAGTACTCCACTCCTCTACTCTACAATAGAATTCCTTAGGCCACCAGACTTGAAATTTTGGGCTTGAACAATCTGAAACTCTGCCGCCTGCGGTATGATCTAAGCACGGCACACAAAATTGTCTGCTACAACGTCTTACCTGTCAACAACTTCTTCAGCTTCAACCTCAACAATACACGGGCAAACAATCAATGCAAATTCAAGGTAAACTGCTCCAAACTCAATCGGAGAAAATATGACTTCAGCAACAGAGTGGTCAATGCCTGGAATGCTCTACCTGCCTCCGTTGTTACATCCTCTAACCCACACAGCTTCAGACTTAAACTGTCTATTGTAGACCTTGCCCCATTCCTAAGAAATCCATAAAGGAGGTGTACATAAGTCCATCAAAGTGCCTAACTTCCCTATCCTTCTCTCTCCATCTATTTGGTATTCATTTCTTTCATTTACATCCATGTTTATATTTATACCTGCTATCTTGTTCATGTTTGACAAACTAATAAATACAAATACATATGTATATGACCAGTGGTGGGATTCATCCAGTTCGCACCTATTCCGGAGAACCGGTTGGTAATTTTCTAAGTAGTTCAGAGAACCGGTTGTTGGAAGAAATCTCCTTTTGTTTTTTTCCACTTTACAGGGCTAATCCTGTAAGGAAGGCAGGAAGGAATCATTCTAGTGTTGTTTCTAGCCTAATCTTTACTGCCCTGCTTACAGAAACTGCCTCTTTGTTAACCCTTATTACATTGTAACAGTTAAGGTGAAGCGCCCATCGACCTGAGTGACCTTGAGTTGGCCACGCCACCCAATCACATGACCACCAAGCCCCACCTACCCAGATGGTCATTAGGGCAGAGAACTAGTTGTTAAATTATTTGAATCCGACCATTGTATATGACATACATATATGTACCTTTGTGAATGGTGGAAGACAGGCACTCTTATTTCACAATATTATTATTTTTAAAAATAGACTTTATTTAAGAGAAAATTCTCCAGAAAAAGGTTTTTTTTCAAACTCAGAACTTTAAGATGTGTAGACATCAATTCCCAGAATTCCCCAGACAGGATTGGGGTTGAGGTCCACATATCTTAAAAGTTTCTGTGTTGAGAAAAACTGTTCTAGAGGACATGGCCCTTTAATAACAACACGATTCCTATATATGAAGATTTTGGAATTCAGCCAGGTTTGACACGATCAAAAATATTTGTAGCTCAGTAGTTGATGTTGGCGATGATTTGTTCTCCAAGATTGCTCTTCAGATTCTGAACATTTCATCATCAAGCTAGGCAATATCATCAGTGGGACTTTGGTTGAAGCTTAAACCGAGGTCCCACTGATGATGTTACCTTGCCTATTAATGAAATGTTCGGAAGTTGGACAGCAACAAACCACCATAAACATTGTCCAGGTTTACTTTGAAGCATTATACAATAGCTCACAGAAGGGAAGGGAAAATTTAGTTGACTCAATAAAACCAAGCTTTCTCTAAGTACCAAATCTATTGCAGTGCTAACTGGCAAATTAGTGAGTTATCAGCTTTTGAAAAAGAGAACAGCTCTGGAAAGAAGTGAAAGGATAGAGGCAAATTTCACGCAAGTCTCTTATTATAGACTTTTTACAGAAGATATCAGTAAAAAGCACTAAACTTTTATCACACTACTTATTAAATGTAACACAAAGCCAGAAAACTGCAGATTATCTTCATTTATGACATGTAATTTAGTTGTAAAGTCATGCATCCCTACTTTAACAAATTGCATACAGGTGCTGCATTTGCACTTCCACATGATCTAAACCAGGGGGATCAAACTTGGGACAATACGTTGTCATCACATGATGTATCTCAACTTTTCATCCTCCTTTGCTAAAACGGGCATGGGCAAAGCCAGCGTGTGATGCATTTGGCTTGTGGCCCATAAATTTGACACCCCTGGTCTAAACCAAGCTTTCTTAATCAGATTCAAACTAGGGTAAAGAGCAGTATCAGAATAACAAATACTACATTTAAAAAAAAAATCCAAATATTTGTTGGTACTGTGCTCTTTGCAATTTCTGCTCTCTCTTCAATTGTATGGGATATTTCGTCACAGAAAATATTGCGATAGCATGAGGAATGGGATGAAAATTCAGAAGTGGAAGGCTTAGGACAATAAGGGTTTTACATTTAAATAAGTTAAATCCATCCATCCATCAATTTCATCTTCCTGATGATTTAGCTTTTACATTCATTTCCACATTTCTGGGTGAGCTTTGGACTTACTTGCTTTTTTAAAAAAAGTCAGCATTAAAATTTTACCCTTGCAATTATGTATAAAATGTATTTCTTGCAAGAGATCCCCCTTTTCAATACATTCTGCATGTTATTTTTAGTTTCATACCAATCTCTGGACATATATATTTTAGTAGGCAGCTGTAGTGCCAAATTTAGAAGCATGTGATATTAATAAACAAAAAAGTTGTAAGATGTTTCACTTCCAAAAATATTCTAGCAGAAGATCTATGTTTCCTGATTGCTTATTTGTATCCTATGACTATCGTTAAGTGTTGTACCTTATGATTTTGACAAATATATCTTGTCTTTTTATATTGGCCAATCACATTTGGCCGATAAAGAATTCTATTCTGTTCTGTTCTGTTCTATTCGTTAATGGCAGCAAAAGTAATAAAATATTGAATATGATGATGGTGAATATGATAAATATGATGATGAATATGATAAATATGATGATGATGATGATGATGATGATGATGACAATGAGGAGGAGGAGGAGCAGGAGGAGAAACAGGAGATGCAGGAGGGGTTGCACAGGTAAACCCACCAGTGGCTGGCCAGGTTAGGTGGTCTTAATAGAATGGACCTTATAAATTCATATTAGCTTGGCTTTTCATTCTAGTGCCCTGGAGTTCCAAAGTTGACTTTTAGCTGGAGTGAACTTTCTCTCCAACTTCCTCATAAGTATTAAAAATAGGGCTGAACAGTGTGGCAAGACCCTGTAAAGGAGGGGCACAGGAAGCCAGACGTGGGTGAGAGACAGAACAGAGGTAAAAGTTGCTGACAGCTTAAGACGAAATAGGAACTTCTCTTTTTTGTATTTCTCCTATGTACTTTGCTGTAACATTCCAAATGAACTTCTGCTTTTTGAAATGTCATGCTTGTCTCGTGTATGGAAACGCCTTGAGAATGCACAGTGTGGAACACGGCATAAAAGTAGCAACCTGGGCAGAGCTCAGGCAGTTCAGATGTTGGTGTGTGAACACGCTGAACTCGATGCATCCAATAAACCTGTTTCTCTCACCTTCGTGGTCTCAAGGCCTGGTCTTTCGTAAGTAGATTACAAACCTCAATCTGCTGCAACAATACAAACTTTCTGAAGTGGAAGATTAATTGTAAGCAATAAAATTAAGATGCCTGATTTTAAGACCAGCCCATAGAAAGAGAATTGTTGTTTTTCAAGAAGTGGAATTAGGCTTTACCTGGAGGATTGTGGAAATTCATGGAAAATTTCAGGAGCTCCATAAAATTGGATGAGGAAAAGCAATTAAACTTTATTTTCACTAACCTCTCACTAAATGTGAGCTTTCATTCAATAATGAACATATACAACAAAGAACTTCATGCCTTTTAAAGCCCAAAAACATTTTTCAACGTCAATAAACCTCACTATCTCAAATTACGGTAGCCTAAACAAGCAACTCTGGAATATGTTTGGTTGTCTGAAGAACGTTGCCCTCCAAAAGCATGCAATTCATAATGATCAATGGCATATCATTTCAAAAGTTTTGTTTCGTTTTTCTTTTTTGTCTAAGAAGGGGAAGGTTTTTTTAGACTCTCTTAAAAGGTAAGTGTATGGCACAAAGGTTTAAGATTCCTACATTCACAGCAGGGGTGGGTTCCTGCCAGTTCTAACCTCTTCTATAGAAGAGGTTCCACAAATCTACAGTGCCATTTAGAACCAGTTCCAGTTCCCTCCCCCGACCATCCACACATCATCAAGATGAAGAGCGAGAGGAGGAATTCTGGGAGTTGAAGTCCACAAGTCTTTAAAGCTGTCAAGTTTGAATACCCCTGGGGTTTTTTCCTAAAGGGTTAGGGGTGCAAGGGTCTTGTAACATGACAGCTTTAAGACTTGCGTGCTTCAAATGCCAACATTTTGGTTGCTAAGCAAGAGCATTGTTAAGTGAGTTTCACCACATTTTACAACTTGGCCACGCCCACCCAATCACATGGCTGGTAAGTCACTCCCACCTGGTCACATGGCCGGCAAGCCACTCCCACAAAGCAGGCCACACCTACAGAAGAGGTTCTAAAAAAATTGAAACCCACCACTGATCCACAGCTTTGCTTCCAAATAAATAGGTAAGTAAATAACTCTTGTTTTATTTCAACAGTGCATTCGGGATTCAAGAGAGGCTGTACAATATGTTAACAGAAACGTTAGGAAATACCAGGCTATTTCCTTGATTTGAACCCACTGATTGCTAACATGAAAGGAATAACGAAGAGAAGGAAAAAGGAACACAAAGAGACATTACTGAGATTATACCTGAGAGTAAATACATGGAGGCTGATTGTATTTATCTAAAACTTAAAGGCTTTTAAAAGGTTTGTGAGAACCTTTAGAGAATATTTAACATTTTTTTTTACCTAATGCCACAATTATGTTGCAGTCTAAGTAGATAATCTTTTATTTAACTTTAGATTAGCAGGTAGAAGCACATTGCTATATGTTCAAAAAAAATGAGCAGCAATAGTTTCTGATTTAGCATTTGCATACTCTTATCTGTGTTTTATGTTTTGAAAAAATTGATGCAAAAAATATTTCAATGCTGAAGCAGGTATTTTAGCACCTTATTGGCAGGTTAAAGTCATCAAAACTCTATTGCCTTTTGGTGTGTTCCTATCAGTGGTGGGATTCAGCCGGTTCGCACCTATTTGGGAGAACCGGTTGGTAACTTTCTAAGTAGTTCAGAGAACCAGTTGTTGGAAGAAATCTCCTTTTGTTTTTTTTTCCACTTTACAGGGCTAATCCTGTAAGGAAGGCAGGAAGGAAACATTCTGGTGTTGTTTCTAGCTAATCTCTGTTGCCCTGCTTACAGAAACTGCCTCTCTGGTTAACCCTTATGACATTGCAACAGCTAAGGAGAAGCGCCCATTGACCTTAGTGACGTTGAGTTGGCCACGCCCACACAGTCACATGATCACCGAGCCATGCCTACCCAGCTGGTCATTAAGGAAGAGAACCGGTTGTTAAATTATTTGAATCCCACCACTGGTTCCTATACTACTAAATAGCCTTGTTGTTGTTCACACAAAGGCACAAATAGCAAAGGCTTAAGGAAATCAAATGTTTCATACTAGAACACAGTGTAGACTACTGTAGATGTCTTATAGCACCATCTGCAAAAGGAGA
Organism: Thamnophis elegans; assembly: GCF_009769535.1. Taxonomy (NCBI): domain Eukaryota; kingdom Metazoa; phylum Chordata; class Lepidosauria; order Squamata; family Natricidae; genus Thamnophis; species Thamnophis elegans. Next base: position 10,232,679 of record NC_045544.1, read on the forward strand.
GAAACTACCACCTAATCTCAGTAATAATAGTAATTGATGCAAAAGTAATTGTGTCTTTCAATCTCAACATAACTCTCAACCAAAGTCTAATATCATGAGAGAACCCTGCAGGGCTGTCTTTCTCAAACTTGGCAACTTTTAAGATCTGTGGACTTACAACTCTCAGAATTCCCCAGCTTAAATTCCCATAGCTTAAATTTACCAATTTTGAGGGGGTGGGGTGGGGAAACAGACTAATCACAACATGATATTCAGTATCATAGCTGTATCTTAAGTCATAAGTGATAATAGCTATGTACTGGTAGACATGGTAATTGTATTTGTTTTACAATTATCATTAAGAATTATGTTCTTTTAAAAAAATTACATATGGTATTTATCCAAAATGCAAAGTACAAAATCCAAAATGCTTCTTTTTGTTGCCATTGTTAAACTTTCCTCTTCCGTTGCTTGCTTGAAAGAGAACAAAAACTAATATTCAGTCCCATCTACATCTAAGTCTTGAATTTTCTCTTTTCATTCCTGTGATATCCCGCATCTGGATCCCTTGGATCCTTTAATAGCAATAGCAGTTAGACTTATATACCGCTTCATGGGGCTTTCAGCCCTCTCTAAGCAGTTTACAGAGTCAGCATATCGCCCCCACAGTCTGGGTCCTCATTTCACCCACCTCGGAAGGATGGAAGGCTGAGTCAACCTTGAGCCGGTGAGATTAGAACCGCTGAACTGCAGATAACAGTCAGCTGAAGTGGCCTGCAGTACTGCACCCTAACCACTGCGCCACCAGTAATTTCCCAGTATGAAAGAACTTTCTGGGAACATGTCATATGGGTGTGAATATGTGCATATGCTTCTTTTCCCTTATCTTCATCAAGGTTAAAAAGAAACTCGGATTTCAGGAACTGATACGATGTTGAGTTCAGAAAGTAGCTCCAAATCTGGCTATTCTCCCAGACCTGGGGGGTAGGATGGGTGCTAAGATACTGCAGGATTCTTTTTAATCTGTTATGGATAATTTGATTTAAATGTAAGAAGCACCATAGAGTGCTTTCTGTAGAAAATGTAGAAAAGACTGAACACTTTGATTCACTTTTATAAGGAAGGAAATTTGGGCTTGGAATGGATTTAAATAAAGTTGATGGGGAAGAAGACAACAGATCAATTCAATGTTAAGTAAAAAGAAAACTACTTAGACACTTTTAATTTTGGGCATGAGCTTAGGCTCAGCCTAAAATTAATCAGGCATGCAACTGAAATTCTGGAATCATCCATAAGAAAAGGTAAATTGTCTTAGAAGAAAGGAAAAGAAAGCTCTCATATTAAAGGTGAAGTTGAAGGGAACTATCATATTAAAGGTGAAGAGAATATGTTTCTCAGATTGATTTCAACATCCAAAAGATACAAAGGCATATAATGAAAAAAAAAATCCATTACCATTTTTTTAGGGAATTGATTGATTGATTGATTGACTATATGCCGTCAAATCATTTTTAACTGCTAGTGAGCATAGAAATAGATTTTCTCCACGATGATCTATTTCTAACCTGCACTGTACTTTCAAACTGTTCAGACAGTGCATTAATCACCACTGCAACTCCTGGTGTTACCTTCTTCTCTTTTCCAGATTTAGAGACTTCTCCTGAGAACTAGAAGTTTGCACAATGTGTCCAAAGTAGGACAATTTGAGCCTATTCATTTGTGCGTCAAGTGAGAACCATCTGGGTCATTTTGTTCAATGATCCAATAATATGTTTTCTTCATTGTCCACAGTATTCTCAGGGATTTTCTCCAACACCAAAGTTCAAAGATATCAATATTCTTCCTATCCTGAAAGAGATCATGATCAAAGCCTCTTTTTAATGCAAAAAAAAGGCTCATGAAATGATAATACTGATTTTCAATAAAGTAGTTTGATTGGTGAGCAAACATCCATCAAGTAACTCATTATTACCTAAGAGTAGACCCATAGCAGAGGTGGTATTCAGCAGGTTCTGACCAGTTCTGGAGAACTGGTAGTGGAAATTTTGAGTAGTTCGGAGAACCAGTAAATACCATCTCCGCCTCCATCTATTCTCTGCCTCCCGAGTCCCAGCTGATCGGGAGCAAATCGGGATTTTGCAGTAACCTTCCTCTTGAGTGGGGTGGGAATGGAGATTTTACAGTAACCTTTACCTGCCATGCCCACCAAACCATGCTTACCAAGCCATGCCATGCCCACCAAGCCATGCCCACAGAACTAAATAAAAAAAATTGAATCCACCACTGACCCATAGGTAATAAAATTCTTGATTTGATTACCATCCTGAGGTGTTTCTTGTAATATGGAAAACTTAAAATTACAGTTAAAAGAGCTGTGTGTTGAAAGACAAGTTTAGTTAACTGATGTCATAATTGAAAGTTTTATCCAACTGTCTGCTGCAGGGAATTAAAATTCTGAAATTTGATAAAATGAGAAAAGATGAGAAAAATATGTAATTTTTTTAAAGGAAAAAATATTTTAAGATTCACAATTAAAACGGAAACAGATGTAAATTCTGAACACCAATTTAACAATTAAGATTTCCTGTAATCAAAAGTGAAGTCAACTTCTACAGATAATCAACTACCATTATATTGTACCGATACATAGTTTCATAAGCTCTGAAATAAATTGATTTTATTTTGTTCATGTCCTAATATGTCTAAAAAAAATCCAGAAATCTACCCTGGTTATTATTTTCTCAGTTATACAAATACAACAGAATCTTTTTGTTGGATAATTTGGAACTTAGGGTATCAGGAGCCGGCTAGATCCAAATCTATTTTTGATAAACAATTAGAATTGATTATGGCAGGCATACGATCCCAGCTTGCAAGCAATACCCTGCAGGTTTGATTGCAACCTAGTGCTAAATTATAATGTTTAATATGATCGACAGAAAAATAAATAGAGCACCAGGAGTGTTTGATTGTACTGTTGAGGCTCTGGATAGAATTCCTTGTCTGTTTTCCTACCCTGTGTAGGATTGCCCAGATTCAAGTTACAAGGATTGACCGCCTGTAGTTCCCTTCTCTTTTTGTCCTGAAGTTGCCTGAAGCTCAGGATCTACCACAGAATTTGATGGACAGATAATGTGATAGATCCTGGTGAAGCAGACATAATATTGAAAGCTCTGAAAGTAACAATATAGGGGTGTTCATAAACATAATTTGCTAATTAAAATGGAAATTTGGTGTCTTCATTCTCTGAGGGTAAATACTCAGAAAATAGCTTCCCTTTTCAGTGACCCATTTTACAGGAAAACAATGACTCTCCATGAAATAGATCTTTAGTATTTCTGTCATGCTGGTTAATGTAATTGGAGAAAAATATGTCTGAACTTGCCTAAGGAGGAAGCAAGTACATCCTTAATGAGTTTCCTTGATACTGCAACTGGTTTAAATAGAATAAGAACACAATTAAGTTTATTCAAATGTAAGAGTAAATCAGAGTGTCATTATCCATTGTTTTAGCACTGGGTTATAAATAATATGCTTCCATATTTGCTGCAATTGGGAGTTGGGAACTTTTTAAAGACCGAAGGCCTGGAATAGGTGGCAGCTGCAAGTGAAATAGCACTTATAGCCCTTAGACTTATATACCACTTCACAGTGCTTTCTAGCCCACTCTAAGTGGTTTACAGAATCAGCATATTGCCTCCCCCCCCCAACAATTTTGGGTCCTCATTTTACCGACCCCGGAAGGATGGAAGGCTGAGTCAACCTTGAGTCTGCCAAATTGCGGGCAGCCAGCTGTCAGCAGAAGTAGCCTGCAGTACTGCTGTCAGCACTCCTTCATTGGATAATCAGGAAAGGAAACCACAAGACTCCATTGATAGAAATCAAGTGTACTTTTACTAATTATAAATGAACAGAAGCGTAGCAAAGCGAAGACTGATTATTTAGGCGCGAAAGCAAGTGATATATAGAATAACTCATTCCCCACCCCTTGGCATCCCAGTCACAGTCCAATCATAATTCTCCCAAGTGTCAGGTGCGAGATAACTTCGAAAGGCATCACCAAGATGGAATTTCGGTGCCGTTGGCCTTGGCGGGAAACCTCCTCCGCATGCGCAGTAAGACAGGCAGCAGAAACTCCAGAATCTTCCTCCAGCACAATTAGTAGTCTCCTCCCAAATACCATGCCCCTCCTTCCCGTTTCAATGGCAGCCAAAGCAGCAGCAAAGCAGAGGCTGACAACTGCACTCTAACCACTGCACCACCACGGAAAATGGGATGGGGGAGAGGAAGAGTTTTATTGATATATGGTTTGCTTAGTTTATATTTATTTTGCCCTTCTTCACTGTAGTCAGGATGGGGTCCAGCAATACAATTAAATTGGCATTAAATTTTCATCCCTTACGATAACTATAAAGTGTAGAACTATTATTAAAAATAGGAAAAAAAATGTCTGAATTTAATTCGATGGTGCCATTCAAGTTTCAGAGAATACCAAGCAAGCCTTTTACTGTTTTTTGTTTTGTTTTGATTTAATTCAAAATGAAGGATTAGGAATCTCAATACATCTTGCATCAGAGGAAAGAAATGAGGTTAGAAGCACTCCAGAAACTAGGCTATATTTCAACATCGTTGATGATAGGGGGAGAAACTTTACCCCCCTCAGAGAGGCCCACAATCTGGGAGTCCTCCTGGATACATGGCTTAGTTTAGAAGAACACCTAACGGCCGTGACCAGGGGGGCCTTTTACCAGGTTCACCTGGTACATCAGTTGCGCCCCTTCCTGGATCGGGATGCTCTGTGCACAGTCACTCATGCCCTTGTCCTTTCTCACCTGGACTACTGTAACACTCTCTACATAGGGCTGCCCTTGAAGAGCACCCGGAGGCTTCAACTGGTCCAGAATGTGGCTGCACGGGTTATCATGAGGGTACCTAGGTGCTCCCATGTTACACCCCTTTTAGGCAGCCTGCACTGGTTGCCGGTTGTCTTCCAGGTGCGATTCAAGGTACTAATTATGACCTTTAAAGCGCTCCGTGGCTTAGGCCCAGGGTACCTGTGAGACCACCTACTGCCACCAGTAGCCTCCCATTGTCCAGTGCGATCCCACAGAGTTGGCCTCCTCAGGGTGCTGTCGGCCAGTGTCGGTGAGTGCCCCCCAGGGGGAGAGCCTTCTCTGTGGGAGCCCCTTCCCTCTGGAATGAGCTGCCCCCAGAGCTTCATATAATCCCCGACTTCCGGTCCTTCCAATGCGCCCTAAAAAGTTGGCTTTTCCAGGTTCGCCTGATACGTCAGTTGTGCCCCTTTCTGGATCGGGATGCTCTGTGCACAGTCTGGCCTGAATAGAATAAAATATAGGCTTAATTTAGTTGTTAATTTTAATTCATTTTTAAAAATTTTATTGTAAATATCGATTGGTTTTTTTGGATACTTTATTTAATGTCCCTTTTAATTTTTGTAATATGTATTTTCTTTTATGTTGTACACCGCCCTGAGTCCTTGGGAGAAGGGCGGCATATAAATCCAATAAACCTAAACCTAAACATGTGAATTAAATCAGTTATACGTGTCCCAGAATAACGTTGCGGGATCCAATTTGT
>NC_045544.1:10243255-10258255 GCF_009769535.1 Thamnophis elegans
AACTGTGAGCAGCAAACAACTGATGAAGAGAAAAAATGCTACAAGCCAGAGGGCCAATAATCATGCTAATAATCAAACAAATTATAAGATCAGGCCATCATAGATAGAAACATAGATACTCTTCATCCTAATCTTTTTCAGAATAACCAGCCTTCTGCACAATCCGCAAAAGGAGCAAGAAGAAAATAAAAATTATAGAAATGAGATAAGAAAAATGCTTCTTCATAACATTTTAATTTTATTATTGTCATAGACTTATTTCCTTAAAAAAACTGACTTCTCTCATTTTGGGAAAATTCATAGTACATTGTCCCAGGTATCTTCTATCTCCTTTTCCTTGTGTTAATTTTCAATTCACTCGAGTCATAGATGAATATGTCCTCTAATATTTTTTCATACTTCAACTTCATGCTCTTTTGCTTTGTTTTAAACTTAACTTTCATTCTCATTTCACTTTTTCACTTTCATTTAGATCCATTTTTTCCCAAAACTCACTCTTGTCTATTGAGGCTTTCAATTGTGAATGCCCCAACACTGGAAGTTTTTAAGAAGATATTGGATAGCCTGAAATGCTATAGAGTTTCATGCCTAGGCAGGGGGTTGGACTAGAAGACCTCCAAGGTCCCTTCCAACTCTGCTATTGTATTGTATTGTATTGTATTGTATTAATGGGTCTAAGCCAGAGGTGGGTTCCTACCAGTTTGCACCTATTCGGTAGAACCGGTTCGTCAAATCTACCGAACCGGTTAGAAGAGGTTCCACCAGTGAACCTGGAAAGCAGGCCACACCTACAGAAGAGGTTCCAAAAATTTTTGAAACTCACCACTGGTCCTTGGATATGATTATTCTACACTATCATGCTCATATTTATAAAACTCAGTGCCTCTGTGAAAGGTAAGGATGACTACTGCGTTTGTGGTGCAATCAGAACATTGCATATGTTGAAGTTGTTTTAACGCAAACCAAAGATGCCTTTTAAAAAACAAATTTATATCATATTCTTATGCATGCCAGTGCTGTGTGTGAGGTAATTTAAGGTGGTTCTGACAAGTGTCGTCAGCATCTTCATATCCAGTCACATGGGCGGCAAGCCACTCCCATCCGGTCACATGAGCAGCAAGCCACTCCCACAAAGGAGGCCACACCCACAGAGTAGGTTCGAACAATTTTTGAAACCCACTACTGGTCTAAGCAGTTCCCTAGGGTGCAAAAATTTAGGTGGTACCAAACTGAAAGGATTCCAAATTAGACAATATGAGTATGAAATCTCATGATCCTCCTCAGACCCTTAGAAGTTTCTATTATTTTCAAAACATTTACCAACAGGTTTGCTTGAGTGGTAATGAAGAACACACCAACCAGGCATTGCAAATCTTGGAAAAAAATATCAATACAACTACGAACTTTAAAAAGATGGTATTATTACTGGAGCAAAATAAAGTCAGATAGAAAGGTACTGAATGAGTGAGTCCATAGCTACAGTATCAACTTATCAAGTGGAAATAACCAGAAAAGTGATTAGTATATGTCAGAGTTTGTTGCATAAATTCAAATCCAGAAGCACACACAGATCACTGATGCAGCAGGATTCATTCACTTCTTTATATACATAAGAATAGATGAATAAAAGTACAATACCAACAGGTGGTTCCTCCTAGTAAACACAAGGCAGGAGAGTTACAGGCAAACACAAGCAGTTAGTTTCATTTTCAGCAGACAAGCCCAGACAGACTGTTAGTTTACTTCTCAAAGCAGCAAACTGCTTTCTTAAGTTTCTGTTTCAATTCTCTGCACAGACTCAGATCTGTTTAAGCTCCCATTGGCTGACTTAGTTTCTATGCCTATTCATTGGCTGACCTTGTCTCATGTCTCTCCCACTCATGAATATTTTAACAATATAGCACATTCTATAGACTATGCAAGAATTAAACATAATCATAAGGGTGCCAGGATATGATTTAGTCTAGAGTATCAAAATGTCTAATGCTGGCCTGGGTGTCACATAATGCTTTTTTAAATAAGATGTTTCTCCTAAGCACGTTTGTGTTACTCTATACAACCTATCTAATGGGAAAGTCAGTCACTTGTTCCAATTTTCCATCAATTAGGATGTATATACATAAGATTCCATCAAGCAACAATTGAGTTTGATATTAATGTGATCACTTAAAACCATACTTCAGCAGCTGCTGAAATAGAAAAGAGGGGTTCGCCAGCATTCCACCCCCCCCACCAAGATTTATAGAAAGACGGCAGCTCCGATCACACTTTAAGCTGAAAACACCAGCCGAAAAGTTGCCAACACAATCTCAATTTTACATGGGAAAAGACCCGAATACAACAAAACCAGCATACATACATATATCTGTATATGTACACACACACACACACACACACACACACACACACAAACACACACACACACACAAACACATGTGTCTGTGTATACATATACACATATACAAATACACACACAAACACACACACATATATATATATATATGAAGAATTAGCAAATGAATTCTGCTCAGGAATATTAAATAGAAATGGCAGATTACTTCTCAAAGATTTGAACTAACCATAAAGTGAGAAAGAATAAATTATTAAAATTTTCTTTAAAAGCCTTTTCTTCACTAATTATAGAGCAGGAATATAAATCCGAGACCCACAAGACACTTGTGTCTTTAGAAAGCCTTCAGTGAAGCAAAATGCAGATATAAATGAAAACAAATTTCAGTTTTATTATTCTTCTGCTCTCCTCCTACAACTTGTTAAGTGCATTTTCTGCATATTATGCAAAGACCAGAATTGGATCTTCAGTAGAAAGAGAAAAAACAAGGGCATCTTTACAATAGAAGAGACCTAGACACTCTGGTTTTTGAACTGAGACTTCTGAAGAAACTGGGCTTGTCGTGCTTGAAGAAACAGTTCAACATTCATTGAATTGTTAGTATACGCTGAACGGTGCAAAGATAGATAACATTGAATCCTGCAGGTTAAAAGATATCCATATCTGGTCCTTTGTTGATTTGGCATGAATCTGGAATCCAGAATGGAATGTGTAGTTTTCTGCAGAACTTGGATGGGATGAGTTGACAAAGCTTGGATTGAATCATCATTTTGAAACAGTGACCTGCTTAAGCATACCAAAAACCATTCATTTATTGGCCTTCTTGGTCGTCCACTTTGGATTCATGTACAGAGGATCTTTTGATTAATGTGAAACAGTGACCCAAATAAAATCTGATATTTCAGTGACTGTAGGAGATGACCAAGATGAGCATAAAGGAGGGGTAAAATGTGTCATCAGTCATGAGTCCCTGCATGACCACAAGAACCCACCTTGAATGCCTTCTGAATTCCTTCTCATTTCCCTTGACCGTTAGTAGCTCAGATTCTTGTACACAGTGCAAGCTTGCAATACATATTTATACTTATTTGAAGTGCCTCAATCTCCTGATTTCCCTGGCACTTGACAGTGACCGAGATGATCATTCTAATGATGCAGACAGCCTATTGGATTGGTGCCACCTTGCACACAACATGGGTATTTTGTTTTAACTTATTCAAGTTGGAAGAGTACTAATGCTCCCTTGTTTAGAGTTTCAAAATCTTCCTTTATAATAAATTCCATTATAATAAATAGCTCAAGAATTTGATGAAGGTCAGAAAGGGTTTTTTTTCCCCCCAAAAAAGAAGGTGACACTTCTTCATTTTGTATTCTTGTAAAACATTGTGAAGAAGAGGTTGGAGAACAAAGAAGGAGAGCATTGGTCTCAATAACTCTCCAATTTCATACAGTATCAAGAACATGAATAAATCTTAGGTTCCTTCCCAAATAGATATATAAGAAGACAATTTATGGCTGCCTTATCTACTTGAGTAGTTTTTGGACTTATTTTAAGAGAAAGATTAGTTGGTTATTATCTTCTGCTTTTTCCCCCCGTCCAGAATAACCAACAGCTGATTGTTTGTTATCCCTGAGGAAGGGACAGCTTTTATTATTCCTTATTCTTCCTTGCTAGCAAGCCTTTACTTTACACAAAACCCCATAAAACTATGTGCATGCAGATAGCTCATTATGGAATCCATTTACACTTCAAATTCCATTTCACTGGGTCCCAAAACAAAAACAGTTACGGTCATTGAAAAAAAAAAGAAACAATCCCATTATATCAGAATTTCAGAAAGTATCTTTCCAAAAAAAATATTCTTACCAGTTTATTTTTGAGCAAAACAAGCTAAGAACCTACTAAAAATGATGTGAAGGCATACAGAATTAAATATAAGTGTGCACTGACCTCTATGATATTCTGCATAATAAGTTTCTGTAAATTTCATCCTAATGTATTTGAAAAAAAAAATGACCTAAGCATATCATAGCCTGTATTTTGTTCCCTTCAACTTAATAATGGGAGAGCAATAACAATAACACTTACATACTGCCCTATTGTGCTTTATAGCATTCCCTGGCTGGTGGACAATGTCAGCATATTATCCAAAATAATTTAGGTCCTGATTTTACCAACCTTGGAAGGATGGAGGGTGAGTCCATTTTGAGCCAATCTGTTTTGAGCTCCTGGCTGTGGGCAGAGTTAGCCTTCAATGCTGCATTCTAACTGCTAAACCACCAGCTCTCGCTCTCTCTCTCTCTCTCTCTCTCTCTCCTCTCCCCCTCTATCGCTCCCCCTCTCCTTTCAGTACTCTAATATTTGTAGAAACAGACAGTCTTCATTTATTAACTGTATCTGACCATTTCCCCCTATTTTGCACCCTCACAAAGCAGAAAGATTGCTTAAACAAGCTATCTCTTCCTCAGCTGCTTTTCTCCACACAGGAGCATTTTCCTAAAACAAAAATGCTAACTACAAATTAAGCTCTCTGAACTTAATTAGTGGATTAGAACCTTCTGACTGCTTGACCGGCTATGGGAAATTGACAACATCCAAATCAGTTTCCAATGTAAGGTTTCCAATCTTTGGCTTCTGTGTGGCTACTAAGCACAGTTCTTTCAACGTGTACGATGCATTGTGTGTCTACTTTTTCTCTTGTAATCCTTCTCTCCAATGTATGAAAAGGCAAACATTAATTTACTTCTTGCTAATTATTTCAGGATTGGAGTGAGCATTTCCAAGGATGATAGAATGGTGAAAGCATAGGAGAGTCCTTTGTCTTCTACGGATTAGACACAATAGAGCATAGCAAATCTTTACATTATGCTTTATGGCTGCACACACCTCAGTAACAATGTTGGAAGGGGCCTTGGAGGTCATCTAGTCCAACCCGCTGCAATAGGGAAAGTATGTTCCTAGTCAACTTCCTACTTCTAGAACTTTTTCATGGTGATGTTGTCATGTAACTATGTCTTTAATACCCAATCCTTTGTAATCAGTTGAGATAAGTTTCAAAGTCTATAAAGTAGGATACAACCTTTGCCATTTCCCAAGCATTCTAACACTACTTGTGTTCCTTCAGTGTGGCTGTTTCTATTTCTAGTTTCTACTAAGCCTCTGACAAAGAATCACAGAGTTGGAAGGGTCTTTAATGCAACCCCCTGCTCAAGCAGGAAATTCTATACTATTCCAGACAAATGGTTTTCCAATCTCTTCTTGAAAACCTTCAATGTTGGAGCACCCATAATTCCTGGAGGCAAGTTGTTCCAGTGATTAATTGTTCTAAGTGTTAGGAAATTTGTTCTTAGTTCTTTTATATATATATATATAGCAGATTTTTTTCATTATTTTTCCCTTCTACAACACCTTACAGTCATTACATCAACATTGTTATGTCATCCTACCTGTCCATGTATATAATATTTCGCTTCTATATTTACACACTTTATACACAGTTCTATATATATTTATATATATTGTTTTTTGGCTTAATTAATTTTATTCTTGTTTTGCAGCCATTTGTACCAATTGTTCCAAATTTCATAATATTCCGACTCTTCTTTATCTTTTAATTTCAGTGTTAATTTGTCCATCTCTGCACAATCCAGTGTTTTTTTATCACTAATTCGTCCGAGGGGGTATTATTTTGTTTCCAGCATTGGGCAAATGCTATTCTAGCTGTAGTTAGCAGATGTGTTAATATGTACTTAATTTTCTTTGTATATTTCCCTTTGAATATTCCCAGTAGAAAGATTTTGGGTATGTATTTTATCTGTTCTCCTGTAATTTCTTGCACCTATTTCCAAATTTTTGTCCAATATTTTTGTGTTTTCGGGCAGGTCCACCATATGTGATAATAAGTCCTTTGTACTTTTTCACACTTCCAGCAGGTCGGCTTCATGTTTGGGTACATTTTAGCCAATCTTGTTGGTGGTAAATGCCAACGATAAAACCTTTTGTATATATTTTCTTTAAGTGCTGCTGATCATGTTAGTTTATAATTTGTGCTCCAAATTCTTTCCCAATCCACTAGATCTATGTTTTTGGCCCACACTATCATGCAATCTTTAACTTTTTCTTCTTCTAATGTTGCTTCTAATAAATATTTGTAAATTTTTGTTATGAATTTATTTTGTTCTTAGTTCTAAGTTGGTTCTCTCCTTGATTAGTTTCCATCCATTTCTTCTTCTCCAGCCTTTAGAGTATAGGTTGACCCTATAGTCTTTGTGGCAGCCCTTTAGATATTGGAACACTGCTACCATGTTACCCTAGTCCTTCTTTTCATTAAACTAGACATGCTTAATTCCTGCAACCTGTCAGCACCTCTTCATTGAATAATTAGGAAAGAAAACCATGAGAGTCCATTGATAGAAATCAAGTGTACTTTTACTAATTATAAATGATTAGAAGCGTAGCAAAGCGAAGACTGATTATTTAGGCGCAAAAGCGAGTGATATATAAAATAACCCATTCCCCACCCCTTGGCATCCCAGTTGCAGTCCAATCATAATTCTCCCAAGTGTCAGGTGTGAGATAACTTCGAAAGGTATCACCAAGATGGAATGTTGGTGCCGTTGGCCTTGGCGGGAACCTCCTCCGCATGCGCAGTCCAACAGGCAGCAGAACTCCAGAATCTTCCTCCAGCACAATTAGTAAACCCCTCCCAAATACCATGCCCTCCCTCCCCGTTTCAATGGCAGCCGAAGCAGCAGCAAAGCAGAGGCTGACACAACCGTTCTTTGTAGGCTTCAGTCTCCTAATCATTTTGGTTGCTCTTCTCTATAGTTTCAACATTTTATTAATATCATGAAGACAAAACTGGATGCAATATTCCAAGTGTGATCTTACCAAGGTATTTAAGGTTCAAAGCTCCAAGGTCTAGGCAGGACTCCCACCATGATATGCTGCTTGCTTTAATTTGTGGTTTTGGCAGTTGAATGAAAGTCCTCTTGACTTCTTATAATAGCTGTCAATCTCCAGATATGGCCTTTGCTTTCTCATCTGTATGCCATTGGCTTTCATCTTTCCCGATACACACAACTCTCCCTACTCGGTCTTAGCATTTTATTTTCTAAGTTAAGAGCTTGGGCGGAGTAAAGTTACATCTGGACATGACTTGAATTCTGAAAACCTTCCAGATGTTTGGACTCCGCTACCTCTTTGGGGTGGTATCCTCCTGATGCAGTAAGTATATTCAGGGACAATTTCTTAATAAACTCTTTCCAAGATTTATTGCCATCCTGGCTTGTCTCTGAGCATTCACATTTTTTTTGGAATCCTTCCTGCAATTCTTAATTAAGTGTTGACACACAGATTAATGGCAACCTGCATATAATCTGCTCTAATTTTCACTATGTTATTTACCCCATGCCAAGATGTCCCCAGAGAGAAAGAAAGAAAAAAAAGTCCAGTTCAGCTGATGGAAAGAGCAAAAAGCAAAGGAAAATCGAAGTCAAATCATAAATAGTCACTAAGTTTAATAACTGAGTCACCAGAATCAATTATGGTCACCAAACGGAAACTTCTTGTATAGATCTATCACAGAATCTGAATATCTTTTCTAAGGCCTTTCTAGCTATTTTGTCATGTATATCTGTGCCCTATTTCTTCTTTGCTTGTTTCTTTACTGTTGATATTGATGAACCCTGGTGGTGAAGTGATTAGAATGCAGTATTTCTGTTTACTGCCTGCTGACAGCAGTTTAGCAGTTCAAATCTCACTAGGCTCAAGGTTGACTCAGTCTTCCATCCTTTTGAGGTCGGTAAAATGAGGACCCAGATTGTTGTTATGCTAACTCTGCAAACTGCTTAGAGAGGGCTGCAAAGCACTGTGAAGTGGTATATAAGTCTAAGTGCTATTGCTATCCTAAGAGGCAGAAGTTATTCACCACTTTGATATCTTCGTTGTCAGTTCTAAGGTTGGTTGTTCTCTCTGTTGTCATTAGTGTGATATTCTTTATATTTTACTTTATTCCATTTTACTAGAGCTTGCAAATTATTTGATTTTTTTGACTATTAGTGTAGTGTCAGCAGTATAGGAAGGTTATTGATATTTCTTCCAATTTTAAAACCATGCCAATCTTCTTCCAACTTCCCTTAATGTAAATTCTGCCCTTAGATTGAATAAATAAAGGGAGAGGGTGAAGCCGTGTTCCTCCTCTTTGTAAACCTGGAGCCAGTTGTTTTCACCATGTTCTGTCCATCCTGTGCCTTCCTCACCTGTATATACGTTTTCTATAAGGACAATAAGAATTAAGATAGTTCTAATAAAAGGTCTCATCATCATGTATAGTTCATTCCTAGATTATAAGCTTCTTCGCAAACTAGGAAGAATGTTAATTATCTGTATATTTCATTTTAGTGGAAAGAAATTGCCAATACTTATGATTTCATTTGCATTTTCCTTGCTGTCTACATTATTCCTAATTGCATTCTTTCTCGAAGAGACAATTCTACTAATATTAATAATGCAAGCAATGTATTAAGATCTAAGGAAACATTTCCTTTAATTACATACCAATTCAGTCTTATTTAGTGCTTTTGCACTTTGCCTTTTCAAAAGCTCTCAGCCAACAATTGCACAATTTTAGTACAATAACTGAATCTCAGCAATGCTACAGTTGCGTTAAATATTTTGCTACTTTTATACATTGGTCTGATCAACATCCACCACTTATTTCCATGTTGTTGTTCAGAACTTTCCTTCGCTCAAGGTCATTTTTCCTCTTCTGTTTTGCTTTTTCTGACATGAGCATCAGGCTGGACTACAAGTCCTGTAAGGTCCCTTCCAACTGTTATTCTGTTATCAGGGACTGGAGGCACAGGAGTATAGTGACTTGCATGGTTAGGTCTCTGGGTTGGAAGTTAGCAAGCCTGTGTTGAGACCCAAGTGCTGCCATGGGGCAGGTTGAGCTCCCATCCTTTGCTCCAGCTCCTGCCAAAGTGCTGAAAGGAACCCCTAGCTGGGTATCTGCTGGGCAATGGTGGTGTCATTGGTTAATACTTTCAACCTGGAAGTGCCTTGGTGCTTCTGATATGAGTGTGAGGTTCCACCACAAAACCGCGGTCGACTAAAGCGCGCTCGACGAAACCGCGTACCTGACGTCATCACAGCGCGACGAAAAAAGCACGCTGTGAGCTGTAAAGCTAAAATTAATGCGTAAACCTAAACCTAACCCCCCGAAACCTAACCCTAAACCTAACCCTAAACCTAACCCTAAACCTAACCCTTAACCTAACCCTAAACCTAACCCTAAACCTAACCCTTAACCTAACGCTAAACCTAACGCTAACCCTTAACCTAACCCTAAACCTAACCCTAACGCTTAACCTAACCCTAAACCTAACCCTAACCCTTAACCTAACCCTAACCCTAACCCTAACCCTAACCCTAACCCTAAACCTAACCCTTACCTTAACGTGAATCGGCTTGCTTTAAAAGCACTTTTTAAAGCGCCCTTTTTTCTCCGTGGTCGTATTTGTCGCGCTGCTGATAACGTCAGGTACGCGCTTTAATTGGGCGCACTTTATTGACCACGGTTTTGTCGTGCCACGGAGTGTGATACAATGGACTGAAGGCTAAAACATATAATGAACTGGGTGTGTCTAGTTTAATGAAAAGAAGAACTAGAGAAAACACGATAGCAGTGTTCCAATATCTCAGGGGTTGCCACAAAGAAGAGGGAGTCAAACTATTCTCTAAGATACCTGAATGCAGAACAAGAAGCAATGGATGGAAGCTAATTAAAAAGAGAACCAATCTAGAAAAAAAAAGAAAATTCCTGACAGTGAGAACAATTAATCAGTGGAACAACTTGCTTTCAGAAGGGATTGGTGCTCCATAACTGGACATTTTAAAGAAGAGATTGCACAGCCCTTTGCCGGGAATGGTATAGGGTCTCCTGCTTGAACAAAAAATTGAGCTAGAAGACCTCCAAGGTCCCTTCCAATTCTGTTATTCTAGTACTTCACCTTAATTTTCCATACATGGGTAATTAAGGCCCATGAAATTTTGTTTATCAGCCATCACAAATGTGGGATAGCTTTGATATTTTTCAGAAGATTACCTACCGAACCCCAGCCGTAGATTACAGTCGCAAGAGCCATTGGTGAAAAGAGAAAAAAGTAATGCCATGAAGAATAATATCAATATTAAGAGCCATTTTGGCGCAGTGATTAGAATGCAGTTCTAATCTCTGGAACGAGCTCCCTATGGAGATTTGGATCCTCACCACCCTCCAGGCTTTCCGCAAAGCCTTAAAAACCTGGCTGTTCCAACAGGCCTGGGGCTGATGAGTTCCTGTCCCTGCTCGAATGATGTAGCTGTTGATTGTTTTTAAAATTTAAAATGTGGTGTTGTGTTGTCCGTTGTCTTTTTTTTCCTGTTTGTTTCCCCCCCCCCCCCGACTTGGTTTGTGAGCCGCCCTGAATCCCTCTGGGAATAGGGCGACATAGAAATACAATAAAATCAAAATCAAAATCGAAATTGCAGTACTGCAGGCTACTTCTGCTGCCTGCCAGCTGCCTGAGGTTTGGCAGTTCGAGTCTCACCAGCTCAAAGTTGACTCAGCCTTTCATCCTTCCAAGGTCAGTAAATTGAGGACCCAGATTGTTGGGAGCAATATGTTGATTCTGTAAACCACTTAGAGAGGGCTGTAAAGCACCGTGAAGCAGAATATAAGTCTAAGTACTATTGCTATCAAATCAGTGCTTACATGCATTGGTCTATATGTCCTTAATTATTATTTTTTTAAAGGAAATCATTGCATTATGGCCTGAATCCATATTCAGTGCTAATTCTTCTACTCTGAATAAAAATATATTGAGGCAGGAGGGGGTGCACAGGTAGGTTAGGTTAGGTTAGGTTTAATTTATTTGTATGCCGCCCTTTTCCCTGAAGGGACTCAGGGCGGCTCACAACTCAAAAAGGGAGGGGAAATACAAACAGAGTTACAAAAACATAGAAACCATACATAGTTAAAAGCACAACAATCATACCATTCGAAGTGGGGCAGCGAGTCTTTAGCCCCAGGCCTGTCGGAACAGCCAGGTTTTAAGGGCTATGTGGAAGGCCTGGAGGGTGGTGAGGGTACAAATCTCCACGGGGAGTTCGTTCCAGAGGTCGGAGCAGCCACAGAGAAGGCTCTCCTCTGGGTAGTCGCCAGTCGACACTGGCCAGCTGATGGAATTCGGAGGAGGCCTAGTCTGTGGGATCTAATTGGTCTAGTGGAGGTAATTGGCAGTAGGCGGTCTCTCAAGTACCCAGGTCCAATACCATGAAGGGCTTTGTAGGTGACAACTAGCACCTTGAAGCGTACCCGGAGATCAACAGGCAGCCAGTGCAGCTCGCGGAGGATAGGTGTTACGTGGGTGAAATGAGGTAAAAACCTCCAGGGATCTGCCAGGTGGAGGGGGCCTTAATATGCTGAAAACTATAACTTCATATTAGCTTGACATTTAGCTTTAGTGCACTTTACTTCAAATTTCCACATAAGTATTACAAATATTACTGGAACATGTTGCAAGCTACTGCACAAGGATGGCACAGGAAATCAACATGAGTGTAAGATACTGAGAATACCAAAATTGCATTTTCTCATCCTGTTTTTAAGACTTTTAAGATTCATTTCTGCTTCTGTACTTTTCCAAAATGAACTTCCCTGTCCTAAGCAGGGAGCTTGGACAATCTACATGAATACGCCTATTGTAACGCCTCTTGATTGACGAAGTTTGATTAAAGGTATAAAATCACTGCCCAGGGTGTAGCCCAGGCAGTTCAGATTTTGGTGTGTGAGCACGCTGAACTCGATGCATCAATAAACCTGTTTCTCTCGCACCTTCGTGGTCTCGAGTCCCGGTCTTTCGTAAGTAGATTGCTAAACCAACCCTCAATCTGCTGCTACAATATAACCCGAAAAGAACACTTTAGAAGTATTCTACAGTAGCCATAATGTAGTCTTGAGTCTCTTAACATTTGCTTTATTTTCCACAAACACATATCTTTAATGATTCTCTACTTTTACTGAGATTGACGAAACAGGGGCCATTTGTAACATTATGGCACAATACAGCTATAAGCCAATCCCATTTACTTTATTTCTCGGAAAGTCTTTGACTTTCACAATAACTGAGAAAGAAAGTATAAAATCTCATTCATTATTGATACGACTAGTCCTATAATGGTGATATCATTAAATTGGGCACCTGGTACAACCAATATATTTGAAGCTATAAAACATTTTCTATTGTATTCTGTTTTATTTTGTTTTTCTAACCTTCTGATGAGAGATTTTCCCGGATATCATGCTGTGGAGAAAGCAGCATGAGGGAGAATTTCTCTCCCAAAGGGAGAATAGAATCCTTTCATATATGACAAAATAAAAAAAAATATATGTGCCGCACAAGTTGCTCGCTCAAATCTCTGAATACAGAATACAGCTACAATTACAGCAATTTGAAACCGGTAAGCCTTGGAACAGAAGGCCAACATCCAAGACGTTTACAGCGCAGTTGGGAAACTTCGTAGAGAGAAAAAGAAATTACAATTTTCAGTTGTTCAAGAACTAACATAAGAGGTGAACTGAATTCACATGTCATGTTAAGGTGGGTTATTAGAAAGCAATTACCGGTAGTTAGGCTTCACACCCTACAGTAATGAAGTTCAGTTGATGGATCGTATTAGAAGTGGGTTCCTACCAGTTCGCATCAGTTCGGAAAAAACGGTTCATCAAATCTACCAAACTGGTTAGAAGAGGTTCCACCAGAAAGCAGGCTACACCTACAGAAGAGGTTCCAAAATTTTTTGTAACCCACCACTGACTGACACACACACACACACACACACACACACACACTCACACAGACAGACAAAGAGAAAGAAAAAAAGAAGAAAGAAAGAAAGAAAGAAAATAGAAAAAAAGAAAGAAAAAGTGAGAGATGAAAGAAAAAAAGGAAAAAGGGACAGAGAGACAAAAGGAAGGAAAGAGACAGAGAGAGAGATAAAACACATGGCCAGCAAGCCACTCCCACCAGGTCACATGGCCAGCAAGCCACTCCCACAAAGGAGGCCACACCCACAGAGTAGGTTCGAAATTTTTTTGAAACCCACCACTCGATCATCGTATGGTGATTATTTGTTAACATTCCAAAAGTGAAGCGCAAGGCCAAAAGAAGAAAAGAAAATCTGCTCATCATCATCATTCTCCTTCAACCCGTTATAAAAAAAACAAGGAACAAAAAAGAGTCTTAGTTTTACTTTTCAAGGAATAACATTTCTGTGAAATTCTGCTCAGTACCATCAAAAGGGTTTGAAGTTATGTTGATTTTGAGTTAGCCAAGGGATTGGGGTAAGTACAGGCAATCCCTGACTTACAGTCATTCATTAAGTGTCTGTATGATGTTCCAACCGCAACAGGGGTGGGTTCTGGCTGCTGCTACTGCTGGTTCACTCAGGGAAACGACACACATGCGTGCTTGATGCACGCTGTGCGTGCATGTGCAATGCAACAAAAATTGTTCTGTGCATGCTCAGAAGGCAAAAATAAGATGGTGGCACATACAGTGTCACTGTAAAAACTGGTTCAGGGGCGTGGCAGGCCTGGGTCTCTGCCAGTTCCAGCAACCCAGGAGACCAAGTTACAATTGGTTCAGCCGAACTGGTGCTGTTCAGAGGAACCCGGTTCACCAACAAATGTGCGCTAGACAAATGCAAACCGACAAAACCGCGGCAACAAAACCATGACACCAAAAGAGCGCTGACAAAAGTGCGCCATCAACAAACAACATAGTGGGACGTGAAAACAACGTTATAACCATAACTATAACCCTAATTGCCCTTTTGTCGGTGCGCATTTGTCACATGCATTTGTTGGCGTGCTTTTGTCGGCACGATTTTGACGTCGCGGTTTTGTCGCCGCACATTTGTCTAACGCGCAATTGTCAGGTCACGGAGGAACCCACCTCTGAACAGCACTGAAAAAAAGTGACTCTTTGGACCATTTTTCATACTTATGACCTTTGCAGTATCTCCACAGTCATGTCATCAAAATTTGGATGCGTGGCAACTGGCATGCATTTATGATATGATGGAGTGTCCTGGGATCTTGGGATCCCCTTTTGTGGCCTTCTGACAAGTGAAGTCAATGGGGAAGCCAGATTCCCTTAACTACCGTGTTAACCAACTTAACAACTGCAGGGATTCTCTTAACGACTGGGGCAAAAATGGTGACAAAATGGGGCAAAACTCCCTTTTCTGGCTTAGCGACAAAAATGTTAGACTCAGACGTGGTCGTAAGCTGAGGACTGCACAAGCAACTCTGCAGCAATCCTTGGCTACTGCAATTCAATGGCTTCCCAAGGGAAAATGTTGGGGGGAACTCAGGGGTGGTTCGGTTGGAACGGGGCCGGCAGCATCCTCGTGCACGCGCGCGGTGCACGCATGTGTACTAGCGTCTGTGAGATGCTCCAGCTGCTCCTGGAGGATCGCGCAGGCGCTGTATGCGTCCTGCGCATGCATGGAAGCGCAGAACTCATCAAAACCGGGTAAGAAGCGCGGGCGGGCGGGCGGGTGGGCCCTTCGCCGTTCCTGGAAGTTACTTACTTCCGGGTTC